>NW_021167079.1:1948198-2006397 GCF_003711515.1 Sodiomyces alkalinus F11 | reverse complement strand
CCCCCCCCGAAATCCATTATTCAGGTCCTTCACAAAGAACCCTACGAATCCTTGTTTCTGGTCTTTCACGGCGTCGAATCAGCAACAATTAGGAACCAGAACGATGCCTACACAAAAACGAACGCCATCTGTCCTTGTACGGCCAAGAGAGTCCCGTTTCCTGTTCGATCGTGTTTGCTAATGGGTGGGTTTCCATGCAGGTGACAGACTCCCGGCAACGGCCCCCTTTGCGACCGGCCCTTCAACGTCGGGGTACAGGTTCCGGAGGTTCTGATCAGCAGGCAATGCGTTTTATGTCCGTCGACAACGTCCTCCAATACGCCTCCGACATACCCTCAGGCCAGCCGCGACATGCGCCAAGACCGTCCCCCCCTCAGAGGACAGCTCTTCCGATGCGCCCGCGGCGTGCCAGTTCCCTGACAGGCGTGGGAGCTGGTCTTCCCCACATTCAATCCCGTATTGGCCAGCAGAACATCCCTTCGAGGACATCCAAGATCAGTCAGAAACTAGTGCTATTGCCCGAAACCATTGACGAGAGGAGAAGTTCCGACGAGGAAGAGCCCGACAGCGACGCCGCCAAACTAGCGAAGCGCCACGAAGACGACGAGGGCCGCCCTTTGAACGATGACGAGCTCGAAATCCTGAAAAAGAAGGGCGGCGTTCGCGGCAAGAGTTATGCCGAGAGGCTGCCCAAGTTCGAGCGCAAGGAGAAGATTGCCCGCCTTACCGCCTACTGCACCGCTCAGTCCTACAAGATGAAATCCACCGGCGAGTTTCTGCGCAAGAAACACGGGGCCAAGACCAAGCTCTACGACGATTGCCTCTACGCTGTATACTCGCTTCCGCTCCTCCCAGGAAGCGACGGCTTTAGGGTACGAAGCAGGCCGATACCGAAAACTCCTGGATCTGGGAAGACGCTGCTCGACTTGGAAATTGAGCGCAGCGAGAGGCGGGATCACTACGAGGGCTACTTTGAGGATAATGCCTTTACCAGCGGTGACGGCGATGGTGACGGCGATGGTGACGGTCACCGGGACGGTCACCGGGACGGTAACGGCGACGGTGGAGATCGAGGTGATGGAGATGGTGGCGCCACCGTCAACGACCACGACACCCGTTCTCGGGATCGGGATTCCGACGTGTCGGGAGGAGACGAAACCGGCGACCGCATTGATCGAGGCGCGGATCCGTCTGGCTCGCCCCAGCGAGACCGGAGTGCAGATGAACGTTTTCTCTCTCCCATGGGCCACATTGCCCCGGATACCAAGGCGTTCGCCGAAGTCTTCCTGTTCTCGTACGGTGTTGTCGTCTTTTGGAATCTCACCGAGCGTCAGGAGAAGGACATACTGGCAGACTTGACCTTTGCCGAGAACGACGCCGGCCAGAGCCTGCTCACCCGTCCCCTGGAGGAGGATGAGTTTGAGACGGAAGAATTCAATTTCGAATACAGCGCCGACATCAAACGCCCGCGCATTTTCAACGACATGATCACCCTGCTGCCGCGGAGCGACCACATGATCAAGCTGACCATCAGTCACGCCATCGCCCAGAGCACCAAGCTGTGCTTCTTCGAGGAACGCTTGAACGGGACCATGCTCGACGCCCAACATGTGCCTAAGCGCCTCGCCCTCACCGGCGAACTGGGCATGACCCGAGCTGAGATTGTCAAAATCATGGGCCGGTTATTCACGAGTCGTGTCGACATTAACCTCTGTATGTGCTTTTGCTCTCACTTTTTTTACTTCTCCCTTTTTGCCCCGGACCTTTCCATCGTCCCCCCGAAATATTTCGAGGGGCATCCATACTCCTCAGAAGGAAAAAAAGAAGAAGAAAAGACATTACGTGCGCTAACATATATCGTTCTCTTTGCCTTAATCTAGCCTCTAACATCCTCGACGTCCCCAACTTCTTCTGGGATTCCGAGCCCACGCTGCATCCCCTCTACAGCGCCATCCGCGAGTACCTTGAGATCGACACTCGCACCAAGATGCTCAACGAGCGCTGCCGCGACTTCCTTGACCTCGCCTCGATCCTGTCCGACTCGGTCGCCGACTACAATATGAGCCACATCACATGGATAATCATCGTTCTTATCGGCATCAGCATCGTCGTCACCGTCGCCGAGGTCGGCATACGTTTCACCCTCCTATCCAAACACAAGAACAAAAGTGCCGGTGACCTCGGGGCTCAGATGCTGCTTGACGCCTCCTCCCTACCCCAGCTTGACGGTCCTCCCACAGTATCAGCTGCGGACGCGGGCAGCGGAGCTATGGGCCGCCTGGCCTGGGAGTTGCGGGAACGAAACGTAACGCTTGATGAAGTGCGAAGGTGGAGCAGGATGCTTGGACAGAACGAGCATGAGAGGGGCTACCTTTGCGGGAGTCAGATCATTAGCCAGACGTATAAAGGGGTCTGACCACTCTTTTTTTTTCTCTTTCTTCTTTCCTTCTTTTCTAGCGGGTTGCTAATCGTCTGTTCTTTTCCATCCTGTGCTTCATGGCATAAGCATCGGCGTTTTGGGGTTGAATACAAGGGAGGATGCCATAGCGGGATCGTTCATTCAGATTTGATGATCTGTCAATAGGGTCGAGATTATATTGACTGCAAGACACGAGCCAGAACAAGCAATAAAAAGCGGAATACTCTCTCTCGGTCTTAACCGGGGACGAGCCAACACACAGCGGACTTAAGCCCGAGGAAGCTTCGCAAGATGCGATGAGCGCCCATGAGTAATGACAAGATCATTGTTGAAACTATCTACGTTGAGAAAGGCAACCGTTGTATGAAAGCGATAGATATCCAAGACATGATGAACATACGAAAAAGAAAAATGGCAGTAATATGGCAACTACAGAACATTGTTGTTCTCCGCTCCCCCTCTCTTCATACCTCTCCTCTCTCCGAAATCTCCTCCAGAGGAACGTAACCAGCCGCATCCTTCCTGCGACCCCGCAACTGGTCGATGACGTCCGTCAGCCTGTCGAAGAGGCCGAAGCCCCTGCGCCGGGTAACGCCGCCACGCTCCTCCACGAGAGCGTCGTTCATATACGCAGGCCGCGACCAGAACTTCAGCAGGAGACTGCTGACAACGACGCTGACGCTGCTGCAGGCCATGGCAGCGCCGGCCGCCATGGGGTGCACGTGGAGGCCGAAGGGGAGGAAGAGGCCCATGGCGAAGGGCAGACCGACGATGTTGTAGAGACAGGCCCAGGCGATGTTGAGCTTGATGCGGGTGAAGATGGAGCGCGCGAGGTGCAGGGCGGCGGGGACGTCCATCAGGTCCGTGGGTCGCATCAGCACCACGTCGGCCGCCTCCATGGCCACGTCGGTGCCGCTGGCCATGGCGATGCCGACGTCGGCCGTGGCGAGGGCGGGGGAGTCGTTGATGCCATCGCCCACCATGCCGACCACCTCGCCTTGGTCCTGAAGCTGGCGGATGATGGCCTGCTTCTGGTCCGGAGACACCCCGGCGTAGACGTCCTCGGGAGGTATGCCGATGGCGTTGGCGACGGCGACGGCTGTGGACCGCTGGTCGCCCGTCACCATGGCCGTCTTGACTTTCATGCGGCGGAGGACGGCGATGGTGGCCGCGGCGCCCTCCTTGATGGTATCCGAGAGGCAGAGATGGCCGGTGTACTTGCCGTCGACGGCGATGAAGATGTTCGTGGTGCCAGCCGACGAGGCCTTGGAGCCCTTGCCGGCCTTGCTGTTGATCTCCTCTGACGCCTCGACGGCGTCCTCGGGGACCTCGACATTGTTCTCGCGCAGGAAACGGACGTTGCCCGCGAGGACCCGGTATCTTGTCCGTTCGGCGCTCGACGCCGGCTCCACGAGCGCCTTGATGCCCTTGCCCACAACAGCGTTGAATTCGCCCACGGTGCCGTCGATGGTGCCCTCTATGTGCATACCGAGCTCGGCCTTGGCGGCGGCGAGAACGGCCTTACCCACAGGGTGTTCGCTTCCCATTTCCGCCAGGCCTACGATGGTCCACCACATCCGACGCTGCCATTCGGTGTCTTGCCAGAGGGAAACGATACGGGCGTTCGCGACGCTCATTTTACCGTTGGTGATGGTGCCGGTCTTGTCTAGGACGATCTGCGTGACCCTGGTGGTTGTCTCCAGCGCGGCACCACCCTTGACGAGAATGCCGGATTCGGCTCCGACGCCGGTGCCCACCATGACGGCTGTGGGGGTGGCCAGACCAAGGGCGCAAGGGCAGGCGAAGACAATGACGGAGATGCAGAGCCTAACGCATACCATAATCTTGCCACCGCTGGCCTCGCGCAGGAACAGCTCGGGCGGCTGCTTGAGTACGTGGCTGAGAATCATCCACACGAAGAAGGTGCTGAATCCTAGAACAAGAATAATCGGGACGAAGTAACCGGATAAAGTGTCCGCCAGGCGTTGAATAGGTGCGCGGGTTGTCTGCGCCTCCTGGACGAGCCTGACGATCTGGCTAAGCTGGGTGTCTCGGCCGGCACGAGTGACCCTGAAGTCGACCCGGCCATGGCCGTTGACGGTACCGCCGATGAGGTAGCTGCCTTTCTTCTTCTGCACAGGCATTGCCTCGCCGGTGACCATGCTCTCGTCGACGTAGGTCTCGCCGTGGACAATCATACCGTCGGCCGGAATCTTGTCACCCGGCCGCAGGAGGACAATGTCTCCTACCTGGATTAGTTCGGTAGGGATGATTTTCTCTTCGGCCGCCGATCCCTCGTGGGAAGTCGACGTCTTACGTTCGGACGACCCCGGCGCGGTATCCCAGCTCTCGGCTGCCTTCTCCGCAGCGATGGGATCGGAATAGATAGTGGCCATGGATGGTGCCAGAGACATAAGCCGCGACAAGGCCTTGGAGGTCTGGCCCTTGGCTCGGTTTTCCAAGAAACGGCCCAAGGTGATAAAAGTGATCAACATGGTGCTGGTATCGAAGATTGTGCTCGGCTGGGTATGAGGAGGGGAAAATAATGATACGAGCATGGCGCCGACACTGAAGAAGAAGGCGCAAGAGGTGCCGATGACAATGAGGACGTCCATGGTAGGGGATTTATGCTTGATCGATTTCCACGAGGATACGTAGAAGCGCTTGCCGATGCCGAATTGGACCGGTATGGTGAGAATCAAACAGATACAATCGCCGAGGAAGAGACCGGGGACGATTTGGAAAGCACCAAAATCGATGGCGGGAATCATGGGTAGGATCATGTTGATGAGGAACACGGGAATGGCAAAGGCGAGTGAAACCTTGAAGGCCTTGCGCCACTCGTTGATCTCCCGCGTCTTGGCGAGGGACTCGAGCTGCGCATTATTGTCGTCGTTATCGGCGACGAGGGCATTCAGCCCCTCGACCTCGATGGCTTCTACGATCAAGCGTAGGCCGATGACGTGTGGTACATGGGTGACGGTGAGACGTGAGCCGGCCGAGTTCAGCTTGGCGGATTTGACGCCTGGCAGCGCCTGGATCTTGGCCTCGAGCGCGAGGGCTGACATGCCGTCCAAATCGCCGTAGAGCTTGAACTGGACCGTCGATGCGGTGCTGGAGTGAGTGGAGACGTCGGACTGGGTGGATAGGATCTCGGCGCCGAACCCCCGATCCTCGATGAGCTCGGCGATTTTTTCGGGGGTCAGCTTGGTGGCGTCGTGGGTGATAACGGCGCGTTCGGCTAGTAAGCTGATGTTAAACCGTAACACGCCATCAACGCCTTTGAAAGCGCCTTCAACGGCGGAGGTACAAGCGCCGCATGTCATGCCTTCGATGGCAACGGTGGTGGTGGCGGCGGAACTCTGCAAGCCACCATTTCCCGACTTCGATTTCCTGCCTTTCCTCTCTGGTCGGACCTTCTGAGTCTCTACTATCGTGGCGCCAAATCCTCGATCTTCGATGATCTCGGCGATCTTATCAGCGGGCAAAAGGCTCGGATCGTGCTCAATGACGGCCCTCTCCGACAGCAGGGATATGCTGAAGCCGGACACGCCGGGAACGTTTTTGAAGCCACCCTCAACGGCGGAGGTACAAGCGCCGCATGTCATTCCTTCAATAGCAACGGTCGTGGTCATCATGGTATTCTCTTTATCGTCTTCATATTCGTCTTCGTCTTCGTCTTCGTCGTCAATAAAAGCCCCTTCATCGACGGCCTGCCGGGTGAATACGGGGGAAGGGAGGTCGGTGGCAAGAACTTCGGCGTCGAACCCGCGGTCTTCGATGCGTTGTTGGATCTCGTCGGCGGAAATGCGCTGGGGATCATGAAGGACAACGGCGCGCTCCATTACGAGGCTGACAGAGACGTTCCCGACGCCATCGACGCCCTTGAGACCGGATTCGACCGCCGATGTACAGGCGCCACATCTGCGCGAAATATCGTGCGTCAGTGAGGGCAAAAATAAAAATGAAATAAAAAACCCCCAAATCACCAAAGGGGCCTAAAGGGCAACTCACGTCATTCCGTCCACCTTAAGGGTCGTGGTGGCCATGTGGGCCGTTGATGAAGGCCTCCCCCCCTCCTCATCGTCGCCCTTTGTGGGTATCTTGAGGTACGCAGGCGCCATGGCGGTTGATTGTGGTCTCGGGCGAAGAGATTGTACTTTGGTTGGGTTGCGAGAGAAACCATCCAAGCCCAGGCGCGCAAGGCTATATTCTTTCTCTCTTTCTTTCTCTCCTCTCTCCGGCTATCTCCCTGTCCTTGCCTCGTTGCTCGATCCGAATCGTCCAAAAGTGAAGGGTGAAGCAAGGCTGCAGATGCTACCTGGGATCGGAGCTATGCATTATAGGTAGTAAAAGGTATGCGCACTACCCGGGTGATCGAGGGGCGAGGCGGGACGATCAAGGCACGTTGTATGTCGGAAAGATGGAGGATGGATCAAGACGCAGGGCGTTAGAAATTCCAGAAGGCCGGCTTCCGGAGGAGAATAGGTCTGGTTATGGAAGTGGGAACAGGCACAACGGAAATCGGTATAAGGAAGGAGCCGGACACCCGGACACGAGTCAAGGGCGTGGGGAAGGGTAAGGAGGTCAAATAGAGTGATGGTTCATCTTGGCCACCGGGGAGGGGAGAAAGATAGATAACAGAAAACGGAAGGTGAGAAAGGCTTCGGTCCACAAAGCGCAAAGTACAAGCGGGCGGACCAGGTACACTAAAGGCTTGGGGGTCCCACGAGTCTACCTATCCGCGGGCCCGTTGCGGGTGGGAACAAAGTAAGTACAACGGTAAGGTAAGGTAAGGTAAGGTACGGAGTACTCCCCACGGAGTATCCGTCCGCTATTCCTTATACCTACTCCGGACATTACATCGTACTGTAATTACCAGCTCCGCAAGGTACACGGACTTGGGTGTTGCACGAATACAACACGACTACGCGTACGAAGCAATCATCTGTACCTTAATTATCACACGAGTTGCGCTCTTTGTGTAAAGGTACACACGTATCCCGCAATCCCAAGCAAGATGTATGGCTGGAGTTATTAATTAAGGTATTGAGTACTAACTCTCTAAGGTCATTACCGTGGTACGTACGTACGGAGCACTGTACCTTTCATTCCGAGAGCTCACGGACTGCCAGGATCCGATGATGTGACGGGAAGTGTAAGACCCGACGGAGTGAATAATTAAGGTGGACAGGGAGCGGACCCCAAGCTACTGAATCGTTGGTTACATATGTACGAAGTATGTCTGTGAAAATAGATTTGCATTGGCCACGTCGCAGGTGATGAATCTTGTTTCTCTTTTGTTTCTTTTCTTTACCTTTGTTTTTCCCTCCTGTCTTTTTCCTATTTATTTCGTTTCCTCTTTGACCAAGTGTTCTGTCCTTCCGTTGAAACGACTTGGCGTCCCACGGTTCTCCTACATATTTCCATCAATCGCATCGTGCATAATAATATGTTTTCAATTGCCGAAACCCGACGTCGGTCTCGTTGATTCCGAACGCCTTTTTGCCCGTTTCACTCGTGATCAACGTGTACCATGGGGGGGTTTTTTTTTACCTTACAACGTACCAACCAGCCGGAGTATCTCTCCTCCAATTAACTAAGAATATCCATATGGAACTGAACACTAAAATCTCATCCATACTCCGTATATGTTTGCTACATTACCTAATGTGTCTCTTGTTTTGTCTTCCAAAACGGGAGGACAATGACCCAGCGAGAAAGGATTATAATAAGAAACATGGCTGAGGCTTATTAGTCAACGGCCTCGCTCCGCGCCGTTATGGTCATTGTCTAACCCCGGCGCCACAGATCATTACCTTACCCTTCACTCACTGATCGGCAATCATAAGGTAAGCACTTACGGATATAAGGTACGTACCATGTTCGTGCTTCCCCAATCGCCATGACTGGGTCCCCTGTTTCACAAAGTGTATCCGTACCTCACTGCCTAGGTACCTTATGGAAACACAGGAATTCATGCTCACGTGTCTCATTCTCTAGATGGTCAGATCCGTAGCAAGTCAGATGAGCTTCATTTATTACCTTGATTGATACGCTCAAGTCGCGGGGTTTACCAAGGTACTTTACTCGGGGGTGGGTCGAAATGACATAGGTAAGATCCCGTTCCCACAACCTTACTAACGCGCTTCTAGTCTGTTCTTCTCCGCCCTACTATGCGTGTATGTATTGATACCCTCTCCGATCTCGAGATTCACAGTGTTGCATTATAAGCATTAGGTACTGTGTCACACACAAGCTGACTCAGCCAAACTGCGATGTGAGTAAGTACTTCGTACATAGGTACTTCGTAATTACTAAGGTACCTAGGTACCTACCTGCCATGCTTGACTGGCAGCTCTGGGTATCTAGCTTCCGACTCCAACTTCATTGACTTGCCTACAAACAGATCCAACCACACGAACGGACAGGGTTCCAACCTCGAAAAGCGCTTAGTTAAGGGTCAATACGAAACTGAAAATACCAAAACAAGGATTGGCGTATTAAGGAAAGCCCCGGTTGCAACGTCTTCGCCCGCCATCCGACCCTTAACCATTGATCAACCCCGACAATACATCGCTCTGGCGGCGACCCCTCCATCGAAACCTCATCCAGCTTCCAGTGTGACGCTGAGCTGGCCAGCCAAGTTGAGATATTACCTTTGCATCGTGCGCCTCTCCACGTCTGATCCGTCGACATGGAACAGACAAAGGCTTTGAATGCCCTCGAGGTAACGCCTCCCTCCAAATCCCGCCTCGATACCACTCTGGAGACTAACTCTCGAGACCTCTCTCCAGCCGTTCCTAGCTCTCACCAAGTCGGCGACCTCTCCTCGCGCAGCAGCTGACCTCGTTACCCGTGCTACATCCCATCCCAACACTTTCCTATTCACCGAACTTCTCTGCACTCCACAGATCCAGTCTCTCTCCCAGTCGCCCCAGTTCGCCCGGCACCTTACCCTCCTCGAGATCTTCTCCTACGGCACCTACGCCGATTACCAACAGTCCCTGCAACAGCATCAGCAACAACAATCACAACCGCCTCTGCCCCCTCTTAACGAATCTCAGACTCTCAAGCTGCGCCAGCTCACCCTCCTTACCCTCGCCCGTGACCGAGCCAACCTAACCTACCCGCGCCTCCAGTCCGCCCTTGGCCTCCCGGACTCCCGCGCCCTGGAATCTCTCGTCACATTGGCCGTCTACGCCGGCCTTCTAACCGCGACCCTCGACCCCGCACGGCAGTACGTCCAAGTCAACGCCCTCTCTCCGCTCCGCGACCTCCGTCCGGGCGCCGTCGCGGACCTCGTCTCCCCGCTACGCACCTGGTCTGACCGCTGCACCACCACCCTCCGCGACATCGAAGTTCAAACCGCCGAGATCCGTGCCAACGCCGCCCGTCGCCACCGCGAATCCGCCGCCCGCGACGCCAAGCTCGCCAGACTCGTCGACGAAGCCAAGGCTGTCCCCTCTGAGGGTGCTTCCGGCGGCGATCGCTCCCGGCGATCCGGTCCTCGGGCTACTACCTCGTATAGTCTTCGGGGCGGAAGGGGCAGGGCCTTGAACAAGCGCGCCAGTAACCTGATGGAAGGCACTGACGCCGTCGATGACGAGACTATGGATGTCGACCAGGAGGAAGAGGAGCAGAAACGCGCGAGCCGGCGGAAGCTGTGAGACGTCTGCGTCCCGTCGAAGCTCAACCGAATGCGATATATCGCCCGACATGAGGACCAAGCAGTTCGTGACCCCTCTCGGCGGGGAAGGGAATACACCGAACTTGGGCAGACACGTCTGCTACACCCACCAAAACCCCCTATGATGCTCCTTTTTTTTTTTTTTTTTATCACTTGCTGGAGGCCAAAAGAGAAGGCACAACGACGAGGGATGGGTAGACAGGCGCTTCTTGCCCACATGTTTCCAGTGTCCCACGAAACAGTGTTTATTCATCATAGACGGACGGAACCTGCTAATGAGACAAAGGACCTTACGAATGACTGGCGATCTTGCAGTGTTTGTTTCATTCAGTGATTGCATTCCCCGAGTGCCGACATCCGGACATCCCTCAGAAAGCATCAAGACCAAGTAAATCTGAGGAGACTGACGACGCCCGCTCTTACGCACTGGGCCTTTCTCGCTACCTCGCAGGCACCGATGGAGACCAAGTACCAGCAATAAACGACCACATGGGCGTTCGTTCGACTACGAGGAGAGTGGGAGCAATCGTACTCTAGTTCCCGCCAGCACCGACGAAGCATGGAACACTGTGCCGTGGGGATCAACAGAATCTGACTCCATTACTACTTCGCGCCCGCTTGTGTAGCCAACCTTCCATACCAACCCGGGTATCCTGTGGTAGACTAGAAAGAAACTTTCGGAGGAGGAAGACAAAGTGGAAGAAAAAAAAACCTCCATCGCTTTAAGACCCAACGCCCTGGAACATCATACAGTTCGTAAAATCGCGTAGCTGCCCAACCATCAAGTGACATCGAGTCCTCAGAGCCTCTTGCCGGGGACTAAGATAAAGAGGAGACAAAGAGCGGCGTCAATGAGAGCTGTGACGGCAAGGACCATGAGGGAGCGCCTGGCGAGGAGCTTGCGGATGTAGGGCTCGTGGATACGAGAGAAACTGAAAGGTGTGTACTCGCTGAAACCAATGAGGGCCAATACCGGGTCGAGCGAGTACTGGTAAGAAGCGAGGAAGTAAACGCCCAGAGTGAACGGGAGGATGAGCTAGAACCGAGACTTGTCAGTACATAGGGTTTCTCATTATAGATGGGGTTAAAGCAGGAAAAGAAAGCCACCCACCCAGCATCTCGTCAGTCGGTCCATGTCAAGGAAGATGAGCACAAACGCGGCCCAAAAGCCGCCAAACATGGCAAGTAGACCAATGATAAGACGAAGAACCAGCGTCGGAGGGATCAAGTTGCCGAGGGCCTTCATCCGGAGGAAGCCAGGAAAGGCGTCCCTCTCCATAGCCTGAAAGACGTAGTCTTTTGCCACGTCAAACACCTCGGGGTCGTCTCTTCCAAACTCCTCAATTGACGTAGTCACGTCCTGCGTGATGCTACCGGGAAGGATGATTTCGCGCTCGGCACCAGGAAGTAGGAAAGTGTAGAGAATCTTCTCGGCCGATGCGCGGATATCTTGCCGCGCGACGGTGAGGGCGGGCGAGTTCGAGTCGGATGTCGGGTCTTGCGGGGTGCTGAAGTACCCACTGGGACGGCTGGTCCCTCGGCGGTCGGTCCCGGCGCTCTCGTTGGGCGAGTCTTGCGCCTGCTCCTCGCGAAGGAAAGCAGACATCTGGGCGTCCTGATCCTTCTCTTTCTCCGTAGCATACATGGATGGACCGGCGGCAGGATGATTCATGTCTCCAATATTCTCTAGAATGGCGGAAGAGCGTATTGAACCGGCCTTGTCCATATCGGGAGTCCCTATTAGGACGGAGCGTCGGAGTTCACGAACATAGTGACGGCATAGCGACATGTGCTGAGAGACATCGAGCCTGTTAAATAAATAAATAAACGTCAATTGCACGGTCCGGTATTCGAGAAGTCCTTCTTAAACGCACCAAAAATCGAGATAGTCAACGGATCGTTGCTGGTCCCGCATATAAATGTAAAACGAAAAGAGATCGACCGGAGGTCGCGTACGACGACTCAGCACCTCAAAAAGAGTGGGAAGCCTGTTGCGAAACGGCTCGGGCTGAGGCGAAGGCGTTGATGCCGGATGGCCAGATTGTTCGTCCATGATTAAGGTTGATTCCAAGGAGCAAACGAGAGTATGCTCGTGTTATAATTGTCGTTCTTGTAAGGGTATTAGCAAGAAGAAAAACGTTGCTATTATTGAATACTGAGGTTGAACGAAAGCGTTAGGAGACGATGCCCCTGAGATCAATCGGTGATCAGGGTGATAAAGGTCCACTCGTCAATGTCATCCGGGCTTCGTATTCCAAAGGGATTGCTGGTTCCTCTGGCGAATGAAGCTGTCGTAATACAGGGAGGGCGTCGCCTAGGGAGATGGCTGCCAGTAGCCGATTGCTAGAGCACTTCCAGCTGTACAAAGAGGTGTAATCGCGTTCATTCAGAAGGAGTCAAAGTTTACTCGTGGTGGGCGACGTCGGTGCGGTAACTACAGTCTGGAGACACGGAAATTTGATGATGATGATGATGAGGATGCTTGCTCGCGGCAGAGCAATGCAGCCTGCAACCTGGGCGGAGAGGATCAAGCGTCTCCCATTGCCAGGCCCGGGGATGTTTCTGATTCTGATTCTACTGCAGGGGGGAGCGGGTACGTACCAGCCCTGTAATCTGTTATGATCCTGACCGTAAAATTTAAGTGGACACTGGGCCGTAGAGAGCTAAGTCACGTGCTTATGCCCGCACTCCAACAAGAGGTACTACGTTCCTGATTGGCTCGCTAGGTTTTTTTGCCTACACACACATTCATTCGGATTTACACTCTCCCAAAATCGCATCGACAACGACGCCCAACTCGCTCGACAAGCCTCCCCGCCCCTCCTTCAGCGTCAACCTCACGAGGAACCCGTCCAAAATGTCGACGAAGCAGAAGACTGGCGGCAAGCAGCAGCGCTCTGCCATCGCGGACGTTGTTGCCCGCGAGTACACCATCCACCTTCACAAGCGCGTTAGTAACAACCCAACCCCCCCCCCCCCCCGGCCGGAAGCAACTGTCATGGACTGCGATTGCGCCGAGTTGCGGCGACGACGAAGAAGAAGAAGAAGAAGGGAGAAAAAAGAAAAGAAAAAACCAGGCGAAGGATGCTAACTGCGTGTCTTTTTGTGTACCATCTAGCTCCATGGCGAGACCTTCAAGAAGCGTGCCCCCCAGGCCATCAAGCAGATCAAGCTTTTCGCCCTGAAGTCCATGGTACGTGCCCACCGCCCGAGACGCACCCGAGCTACGTCACGGATCCTTTTCGAGAAACGAAATTGAAGGGATGGTTGTGTGTGTGTGTGTGTGTGTGTGTGGTTGTTTGTCGACGGAGCAGAACAACAAAAGGGGGAGGGCAGAGACTATGGGGAAAGAGAAGGATCGGAATCAATACCGTATGCCAAATTGATCATGAGAATTTGGGCTGACATGATCGATGTGTATCTACCTACAGGGCACCTCCGACGTCCGTCTGGACCCCCAGCTCAACAAGAAGGTCTGGGAGCAGGGTATCAAGGGCGTCCCTTACAGGCTCCGTGTCCGCATCTCCCGGAGGCGAAACGACGAGGAGGGCGCCAAGGAGAGGCTCTACAGCTACGTGCAGGCCGTCAACGTCAAGGACCCCAAGGGTCTGCCGACTGTTGTCGTTGAGGAGTAAGATGGAATAAAAAAGTTTCTCTCTTTGGCAAGGGTCAACAAATCAGGGCGGCATCGGCATTGGAGTTGCACGGGGTATTTAGCTTCCCACTACCACACGATTCCTTGAGAGGAAATGGGAAAGAGGCTCGATTCTTCCGACGAAATGCGACGACTCTTTTTTTTTTTCGTCCCCTTGTTCTAGTGTGCCACCGACAGCGAGTCCCCAATTCAAGGCCCAGTGAGGAATGTGGTGGTCGTGACCGTGGACGATGATGATAACGATTTGCCATGAGCTTCGGGTGTCACTGTCAGGCGGTTCCATAGAAGATTTTTGGCGTTTGCTGTCGACAAATGGGGTCGTGTCTGTCTGCTTCGCCTACAGGGAAAGGAGAACAAACCATTCATAAAACAAGAGTCCATTGGTACCAATGTATGCCATGCAGCCCAAGTTGCCTATCCCGCTGACCAACACCAAAAGTCCCAAACCAGCCATTCCGCGCTGACTTGTGTGCCATGTATGAATACAAACAACTCCAATTCTCCAGAACTCGGGTATAATGCCTGCCCGTGCCGCCGGCGTCGCAAGTATCACGGTCCAGCTCCTCCCCCATTCCATGCTCCATCAGTCGTCGTCAATATCGCGGTGGCGGGCCAGGACCTTGCGTTTGAACTCCTCGGGGTCCTTATCCCAGAGCTCAGCGGCCTCGCCATTCAAGGGGGATGCGCTTTTTCGGTCATTAGCAACCTCGGTAGGATGGGATGCAATGGTTGGAGGAGCAACTCACTTGTTGGGTTCGCCTAGCAGGCTCTGCAGACTCAGCAGCACGGTCTGAATGTTGTAGGCAGCAGTCCACTTGTCTTTGAGGATGTCAAGACAGATGCGGCCGGAGAAGTCGAAGTTGGGGTGGTAGATTGGAGTCTTGAAAAGGACGACGGGCGGGGCGTAAGGATAGTTGCTGGGGAAGGATAGGCTCAGCTTGAGGGTCAAGCCAGCGTAGGGAGTGCCTTCGGGTCCTTCGATGGTGGCAGTCCAGCTCATAAGGTTGCCATCGGCGGAGGGAAAGGCAGAGACACCAGGGGCAGGAGAAGTCATGAGTTGCATAAGCTCAGTCTGTAGTCTGCTCGATCAAAGGGACATTCGAATCAGCGCTTGTGAAGCCAATGGGGGGAGTGGGCGATTCTATTCCCGATAACACTGACCTCTTGGTGACGCTGGCGGCATCGGGGCCTTTCTTCGTGGCACCAAGCTTGGAAGCTTGGAGACTTCCGGGAGCGGTGTTCTGGCTGTCCTCTGTATAATCCATGGTTGTCTGGTAGGGGCGCAGATGACTAGGTAGGTTAGTTATTGTTGACGATACCGAGCGCGTGCCATATACAAGCCCTTCGGGTTGGAAGACATACATCAAATAAAGAGGAAGAGGAATAAAGAAGAAAGCTGATTTCGCAGGTGTTTTATTGACGACGGACGCTGATACAAGACTTAGACGGGTGCAAAAAAACAACAAACCTGTACGGAGTGGGTGGGGCTTTGCTCGGGGATGAAACCAAACGTGAAGAGCGCCTGGGCAAGGGAAATGCGAATGGAGAGGGAAGGTAAAAGAAAATGAGAGACAAACCTTTCCAAAGAAGATTTATCCGTAATCGAGTTGTGTTTCGGGAGATGCTGTTCTCGGGAGAGCAGAGGACGTTGGAAGGTGAAGGTGGGTTGGGGTTTTAGGATGAGGATACCTTAGCTAAAATACCTAAGTAAAGTACCTAAGGTAAGTTCATTCGTAGGCTTTCAGAGCATGTCACAGTTGATGGCTCCTGCTCTGGGCTCGCTGGTTCGCCCTTGGCAAGGGGTCTTGTTTACTGAGACCGGCCCACTAGTCCGCCGGGGCAACCGCGACCGGAGCTACGGAGAGCCAATTGTTACAAGTTGTTGTCATCGGTCTCGGAACGCCGTTGTACACTAATGGGCCCGCTTTGTCGCCTACCTAACCTTAGGTACCTTACCTACCAGATGTACCGTTTGGACACTGTACATACATGGTACCTCTATGCCGCGTGTTCTGAGCGGTTTTGCTTGAGGAGCGCACTAACCCTTCTGTGGTGACAGAATGTACACAGTGTCCCTGTCCCCTACACACCTCCACTCCGAACAGACAACAGCACAGAAACCAGGTCCCCCCCCACCACCACCAAAACCACCACCCTCGCACAATTCTCTTGACGCGGCCACGGTGACGACGCGTCAAGTACACGTTTTACACGGCAATCATACCAGGATGGTGAGTTCTGCGTTAATTACTACTTGATCAACATGGGGCTTTCCACTCTCTACCAACATTGGGAATCGGAATATCGCGATCCCACCCACGCACGCATTAGAAGAGGCAACACCAGGAGTTCTCTCTTCGGCCATTCTGCTACTAATGCTTGTTCACAATGAGCCAGTCACAGTTAGACCCTTTGCCGGGTGACCTACCTTTCAGGCTCATTTCTAAAACTATCGGTCGCGGAGCCTATGCCTCGTAAGCTTACCTTTCCCTGCCCTCACTGGACGCACGGCGCCAACCTCAACTGTGGTGTAAGTGACATGAGGTCGAATCACCAAGCTCACCATGTATGAACGGTTATGAACATACAGGATCAAAAAGGCAATTCCTTCTGACAGGAGTGAACCCGTGTTCGCTGTCAAGCTGATTCATAAAGGCTATGCCATGCGTCATGGCCGTGTTTCAGCAAAGCAGCTCCTGATGGAGGTGTCTCTTCACTCTCATATCGGCCAACATGCCAACATCATCGAGTGGTTCGCCTCGGGCGAGGATGCCAACTGGAGGTGGATAGCCATGGAGTTTGCCGACGGTGGTGATCTGTTCGACAAGGTAGAGGCCGACGTTGGCGTCCAGGAGGACATCGCCCACATCTACTTCCTCCAACTCATCAGCGGAGTGAGCTTCATGCATTCCAAGGGAGTGGCCCACCGCGACCTCAAGCCGGAGAATATTCTCCTCTCCGACAGGGGCAACCTCAAGCTGGCCGACTTTGGTATGGCGACTATGTTCGAGTACAAGGGACAGCGCAAGACGAGTGCCACCCTCTGCGGGAGCCCGCCCTATATCGCCCCCGAAATCCTCGCCTGCGGCCGCGTGGACAAAAAGTCGTCTGGGACCACGGCCAGGTATGCTCCGGAACTATCCGACATATGGTCGTGTGGCGTCATCCTCTTCGTCCTGCTCGTCGGGAACACCCCGTGGGATGAGCCGTCCTCGACCAGCTGGGAGTACCAGGAGTACCTCCGGACGAACGGCCGCAGCACCGACGCCTTGTGGGGACGGATCCCCCCCCAGGCCCTTTCACTCCTACGAGGCATGATGAGCGTCGACACCTCCAAGCGGTTCTCTTTCACACAGATACGACAGCATCCTTGGTATACGAGACACAATTCTCTCACCACGACGGATGGAAGTGGAAAGATCAGGGACCCTCTCAGCCTAGCAACCAAGATGCTGGAGAACCTCCGGATCGATTTCAGCCAGCAGCCTACCCCGTCACAGCAGCAAGCCGCCAACGGAGCCAACGGAGCCAACGGAGAGTCCATGGACGTTGACAGCCCCGGCATGGCACTAAAATCCGCCAGCCAACCGGAGGTGCCCATTACCGACACCGAGTGGGACTGGGAACGCCCGGCCTTGCGGTCCATCGGCTCCGTGGCCATTTCCTCCACGCAGCCGGCGCTCCGATCCGAAGCCACCGCCCACTTCCGCCCACCCAGCAGCACCCCCGGCCGCGGCCTGTATTCCGACCCGCTGGCCGACGAGCCCTCGATGAGCCAGTTCTCCCAGAACCCGGGTGTTCCCCTGACGCTCACCCAGGCGGCCCGCCAGTTCCGCGACATCGTGCCGGCCGAGTCCCTCACGCGCTTCTTCTCCCACGTGCCGCCGCAGCTCCTCGTCCAAATGCTCAGCGATGCTCTCCACCAGCTCAACGTGCCCTTGGCGCCCGTCACCCCCAATCTCTATTCCGACCATGTGGCCACCGTTCGGCTCCGCGCCCTGGATGGCCGCAAACAGAGTCTCCATGGCGAAGTACAGATCGACCGCCTCGCCTTTGATGAAGGGGAATTGCTGGACGTGCGGTTCGTCAAGATCAAGGGCGATCCTCTGGAATGGCGCCGCTTCTTCAAGAAGGTCGTCGTCCTATGCAAGGATGGTGTGTACGTCCGAGACGCATAGAGTATAGAGGAAGTCTCTGCTCGAGCTGGGGCTGGGAGCCGGGCCGCGGGGAGCGTGTTCTTTTCATTTTATTCCGCATGGCGCTTATTGGATTTTTGCGATTTGCCTTGGGACTCGAAAAGCAATTCTTCATGTAGGAATGGCAACGGTGTTCGTTCAGGATTTTAGGATGAATGAAAATACCCAACGACATGACGTTTATTCTTTGCAAAATCTACCTCCAAATCCCTTGAGATATGTGTTGTATTTCTCCCTTTTCTCCCCTTCTCTGCCGGCGTCTAGGAGATGCCGGCCCGTCAAAGACAGAGGTCTAAATCGAGAGTAGCACTCGGAGAGAAGCCCGGATCTCTCGAGTCAATTCCTCGTCAACATCTTCCCTTTCTTCCCTTTCTTCCCTTTCTTCCCTTTCTTCCTTTTCTTCCCTTTCTTCCCTTTCTTCCCTTTCTTCCTTTTCTTCCTTGACATCATCATCTTCATTACCTTTCCCGACACATTTCCCATCCGCCTGGTCAGCACCCTTCGAAGTCTTCTCGAGCGCCGCCATCCTGCGGATCCTCCACTTTCTCGTCTCCCGAACCTTGAGCTTTGCCTGTCGTTTCTTGGCGCGGGGGCCGAGCCTCACGATGGGCCGTCCCGTCTGCGCGAACCGCACGACGCGGTTCCGGGCCAGTTTGAGACGGGGCCGGAGCCCCTTCGCGGCGCTGGTCTCCTTCTGGTCGATCTGCTCCCGCAGCTCCTGCTCGCAGGACGTGCGGCAGTATCCCTCCCCTTCGCTGCATTGGTCTGCGCGGAAGCCTCGGAGGCTGGGGTCCCACAAGCGGATCTCGCTGACAATCACGGCGTGGAGCGCCTTCCACGTGTGCGAGTGGCCCGTCAACCCGATGGTGTTGAGTATGTTCTTTGCGCAGTTGCCGGACTGGCAGGCGAAAAGCATCAGGTAGGCGTGGACCATCTCGTGGAGGAGGGTCTCGACCATCCCCGCGAGGGTGTGGAAAGAGGGGACGTACGGGTACGGCCAAAAGACCTTGTTGTAAATTGCGATTTCGGAGTAGGGGAGGGATGAGTAGTCCGGGTGGGTCGTGTAACCGAGATAGGTTGGACTCGAACTGAGAAGGAGGTCTACGGAGACGAGGGGGGATTCTCGGCCGCCGTACGCCTTGGTCAATGTCCCGAAGAAGAAGCTCTCGTCGAGCATGCCCATGATCTCCTGGAGGAAATCTTCCTTTGCTCTGAGCGGTAAGCAGGCGGCATGCGAAATTTGGTCGGCAGTCGAGGCCGCGGTGTCGACGTAGTCGGTATATAGCTTGGCGAAGCGGCGCCTGGCCTTAGCCTCCGCGTCTTTTACTTCAACCATGCAGCGGTGTGCCTCTATAGTCAGGCGGAGCAAGTCGCTGGCCGAGTAGGACTCGAGTTCCAGCTCAATCAGGGGTTTCTCCGAGCCGGGCGAGACGACTGGCTTGGGGAATTTCTTGTGGCTGCAGGCATCCGACTCGGGCCGGGAGATGGGAACCAGGTCGTTTAGCTTGGGTACTGGCTCCGGAGCGGGAGTTCTTCCCTTGGGCGGACCTTTAGACGGCGGGGGGTGCTTTCGGTAACCCTTCTCGATGGGGCACGGGCGCGTTTCTCTGCGTTGAGGGGATTTGGATTTCTTGTGTCTTTTCTTGGACATGGTCTTCTTTCGGCCGAGGGGAGCCATGTTGAATAAACCAGGGGGTTCTCTGTGTATCGCACCTCCTTTTGTAAAATCGGGCCAGCAGGATTTAGTTGGTGCAGTTGATTGGAATGCTGATATTGCTGCTCTGATCCGTGACATCCTGAGAGCAAATATATATATATATATATATTCTCCATCTTGAACGGGCCGTGTTTCAAGCAGAGGAGCTTCTCTAGACATAAGCGAAGCCTCCAACTCGTTCTCGTTTGAGAAAGTAAGTCTAGAGAGGTTCTAGAGAGGTTGATTTATAGACGGGTGTGTTTCTCTCTTTGATGGCAGATGCAGTCCCGACTCGAAGAGTCCTGAAAGTCCAGTGTGTCTTGGCGTAGGTGCTGTGTTGACTGTTGCCTCGCCTACTATGACAGAGTTACTGGAAATATCGAAACTCCCTCTTCTCTGCTGTCTCTTGTGCGCCGAGTAGTAGCATAAAAAAGGGAAAGTGTCGGGGTTATACCACTCGTCAAGCTGCGGCGAGCCTCGTGCTTCTTGAAACGACTGTCTCTGAATTCTTAGACTCTGTTATAAAGGGAATGCTTCCATGGTCGACTACAAGTCTCAACACGCTATCCCATTCATTAATAGTACTAGAGGATACCTTACTCTATCATATTCCCAAAAGGACATGAACATGATAGGAAGTAATAATATATCGTCTGTAATAAGCCTGTTCCTACGTTGACGAGGGAATTCACCGGCGCGGGCTCTCTATTAAAAAGAAAAGAAGAAAAAAATATACGTAGACCTACAGAAGAAAACCCCCAGACATGATATAAAGAAGCAGAGACCATAGGAAAGTTCTCTCCTATGTGTTGTCGAGACCAAAGCATGATACCCACGGCGAGATGCCTGACCTAACCACCGTCGTAGCCATCGATCCGCGGAAGAACATGTTTGCTGTTGGTCTAAAGTCGGTCTAAATGTGTTAAATAGAACTGCGCAGTCAAAGTTATTTCAAACCATACATGTGTCTATCCTTCGTCTAAGCTTCCTAGGTACTCAAATATAGCTCCTTAAAGTTGTAGCCCCCCGTTGGTTGCTGACGCTCACTAAGTGATGTTTCTCGACGTCAAGCCGATGCACACATCATAACTAGTAGCTTGGCAAGGATGTCATGTCTTTATTAACTTGATTGCTATAGTACAATACGTCATTGGCATCGCCTCGGACATGCTACGAGGGAAGAGAGTTTCCAGGAAGCCATGTAGAACCATGATTAAACGGCACAGCCATTAAGGGATGCACAATACAACAGCCCAGTCTCCCTACCCTACCCAAACCCTTGTTCCCCTTGCCGTCTTGACGTGCGCGGCTTCAGCCTTGTACGCGACCCAACGCTTTGCGCCGTCGTGGGCTGATAAGACAACCTATCTACCAAGGGAGGGCCTGCGTTGGGCTGGGTTGGGGTTTTCCGGAGAGTCGAAGGGCAGCCAACAAGCCAACATTATCTTCCCCATACTGATCCCCTATGGCGCGCAGGACCGGGGCGTTTTCCTTCGGAAGACCATCACGCATCCTCCTCTCTATACCGTGCAGGACGTTTCCTCGGTCTATTCGATCGAGAGACACTCGGAGGCGCGCCCAGCTGCGAGTCGTAGCTATCGTCCACCTCCAGTGTGGAATCTGCCGTTCTCGGGCGTCCTGTTCCGTCGTCGTCCGAGTCCTCGGCAATTCGTCTCCGGCCTCGTCGCATCCGCGAGGAAAGAGAAGACCTGTCGGCTTCCCCATTTACCTCCCTCGGTCCGTTGGGATTCTCCGAGTCGAACGCCAACCGTCCCCGCTGATGACCCTGGCCGGGTGGTCGTTGTAGCGTTGTCTTCGTCTCGGGACTCGCAACGCCTTCGTGTCTCGGCCTAGGGGGTCGGCCGCGCCTCCTCGCCCTGGGGGACGGTGTGCTCGGCGCCTGCGATGTCGATGCCAAACTTTTCGGCGCTTCACCCTGTCCGTCCTTGTCTGGCCTCGCTGCGGGGAGCTCTGGCCTGTCTACGTCCGCGGAGCCGGCACTCGGACTGCGGAGCCTCCGCCGGGCACGCCGTCGGTGCGGTAACACCGGCGACCCCGTCGAACCTGCTCTTCCCTCCGACTCCTCCTGGGAAGGATGGTATTCTGCTCCCTCGTCCTCCTCGGGTTCTCCCACTCGTCGTCTGCGTTTTCGGGTTCTCGCAGGGGGTTCAGTAAGTTCAGTAAGCTCCCCCAAGTCGTCCATCGCCGTTGGAGGGGCCTCTTTTCGAGCGCCTGGCTTTTCCCCTTCTCTTCCCCTTTCTTTTTTCTCTTTTTCCTTTTCTTTTTCTCTCTTTCTGGGCTTCCCGGCGCCTTTCCCACCAGGCCTACTGCGCGCCTTTTCTTTTCTGCTGGGTGACCCCTCGGCAGCCCGGGCATCGTCTTCTGACGTTTTATCCTTGATCATCTTTTTGGTCAGGTTGGGGAAGCTGTCTCCGTAGTTGAAGAAGAGCTCTTCTCCCGCCTGGATGTTGCGAATTGCCGTAAACCGGATGCGGTACTCGCCACCGACGTACACGATCTTGGGCTCCAGATTGTAGGCGTCCTGGGCGTGGTTGATGTAGCGGCTGTGATTCCCGTAGATAGCGGCATCGACCCAGATTCCTTCGGCATCCAGGAGACTAAAGACGTACGAAGTAAACGAGCCCTTGTCGAAGGCTTCCCCGCGCCGCGCCTCACGTCGCACCCCTTCGTCATGCATGACGAGTTCGCCCGTGTACTCTATCACAAACTCATGTTGTGCGATATCCTCCAAAGCGAACAGCCCGTATCCACATCCGTCGAGTAGGCTTTTGCCGGGGGCCAGGGCTTTGCTCCTACCCCGCTGCAAGTAGCAATTCTGACATCCCGTCTCCATCAGCTCATCGTTCTCCCGATTCTTAGGCAGCGTCCTTTCCCCCACGCCGCAGCTGCCGCAGAGCATCGGGTCGCACTCGCGGTTCAGTTGTACGCAGATGCACTGCCTCTGCTGGCACGTCTTCCCGGTACCCGAACAAGCACACCCGGTAAACTTGTAAGAGCAATTCTCCACCGTACAGCGGCAGAACCGTTCGCACAACAGGCCGTTTGCCACACAATCGCAGCCGTTGGCGAGGGTACAAGGGCCTTCGTGGTGGCAGGGCTCAGTGAGCACCCGCGACTTGTGATCATGGGTTTTCGTGTGATCTTGCCAGTCGCCAATGAGTACTTTCCTATGACGATCGTACCAGGGCAGAACCTTAGCCTGGGGGAGCGAGGCGTTGGGCGAGTCGTCCTCGGGAACGGACACATCCAGTTCGACCAACTGGCGGCGAACATCCCAGCACCTGCGATCCAGAATCTCTGCCGCCATGCACTCGGGCTTTGATGTAACCCTGCTGCTGCATTCCACTACCGAGAAAAGTGTCTTGAGCACCATTTCTTCGTCACTGGTCCAGGGCCGTGATCCGCCGTGATCTGCAGGGCCGTGGGTCATGAAGCAGTCCCTGTAGCAGGGTTCGATGACGGTCTCGTCGCGGTCTCTTTTTTCCATGGCCGCCTTCGACTTGGCTAGAGGCTGCTCCAGCTGGCCGTTGCAGTCGAGGGAGAAATTCCTCTTCTCGTTATTCACACCGTAGTCGCCATGCTCGCAGGAGTTGCTGAAGCAGATGAGACACCCCATGATGGAATAAGTCTCGAGGAAAGTCTGCGGATCGTCCGGTTTCACCGCATCCTCCTGCGTCGCATTCTTGGCCGTCTTTTTCGCCTCGACAATGTCGTCGACGCCCTTGTCGAGCATGAGGATATCTTTCAAGGTGATCGCCCTGTCGGGGGGAGCGCTGTCGTGAAAAACCCTATTGAAGGCTTCCGTGAACATGGCTGCGATCCGGCCCGTCCTGGGCGAAATGGAGACGGGGTCGTTATCGCTATGAAGTTGGTACAGACTCGATTTCTGCTGCGGAGTCATGTCAATGTCGGACCCCGTGTCGACCATGTGGCGGATCAAGGTTGATCGGGTGCACCCGTCGATGGCGAGCTTCTCGAGCCAGTCGGGTAGATAGAGCGCCACCATGGCGGTCCTCTCCTTCTTCGTCGTCCGGATGACGCGCTGCTCCCTAGTGCCCATGGGTTTGAACCCGCAGCTAGCATCCATTCGTTCCAGTTGCTTGAGCCACACGTTATACTCGCGCTCCTCGCTCGGATCCAGGTCCCGGATGTGGGGAACGAACTTGAGCATCGTGTTCGGAGTGAGGACGTTTCTTGCGATCTCTTTGTGGTGAAAGCGATACTGGGGCACGCGCGGCTTGTCCGTCTTGATGCAAATGACCCTGAAGTGAAAGACACGCTGATCCTTCTTGCCACGTATGTGATGCTAAATACGGGTGTCAGCTCGGCTACGTGCTAGGGGCAGAAGCACGGCGGATCGTGGAACTGACATTGAAAAAAGAAAGGAGAAAAGGGGAGAAAAAAGAAGAAAAAAAGAAGAAAAAAAGAAGAAAACTCACTTTCACCTTAATCTTGAACATGCTGTCGTCTTTAGGCTCCTCTGCAGGGACTGGATCACACTTGAGGCCGGCAAACCAGTCTTGTCCCGTCATGATGCGCCTCTCAACCGGCTTGGCGGACTTGAGAGTAAAGGCGACAAGGTCCCGATGGGACCCCTTCATTTCCCTCGATCTTTGCTCCAAGGCTTCTGTGAGACGCTCAACGGTCCACGCCTTCCTAGGGGTGGATTTCTTGCCCATCTCTAGATTGGCTGGGATGTCCGAGGTATCTCGCGGTGGCAAGCCTCGAGTTTTCGGCTCCGAGCCAGAAGACGAGGCCGGAGGGGTGGTCTCCGTTTGAAGAAACGAATCATGAATCGGTGACTGAGAGCGCACTTGAGAAAGGGCTGCACTTCCCTCGGATGTGCTATCGAGCTGAGGCAAATTCGATGCTTGCGTCTTGGGTTTTAACGATGACCCAAGGAATGGAACCGATCCTGCTGCAGCATGGTTGGCGAGACGAGAAGAGCGTGAGCGCTGCTGGGTGAGCCAGGCGGCGGTAGAGGTAGAGAAGGGAGCAGATAGGAGGTTGGCTCGGCCGCCACGGGCAATGGTAACGTCGGATGGTCCTGAGCGGGAAGAGGCCGAGAAAGGGTGGCGGTGGGCGGGCGAGACTGATGGCCTCTTGCTGGTGGGTAACGGCCTCGACGAAGAATTTTGTGATAAAGCAGCGCGTGTCGTTGGTGCTCCATTCGCTGAAGTTGTCGTAGACGTGGTACTACCTGGCTCCGTCGCCGGAGTTGCCGTTGACTCGACCACAAAGGAAGCGAGAGTGTGGCTGTTTTGAGTTTGGACGTGACGTTCACGTTCCTTATGCCGCGCCCCATCACGCCCCTGAACAGGCTTGCTGCTATCATCGGTATCTTTCTCATTGTCCAGCGGTGCTGGCTTACGAGGCTGCAGCGGCAGCTGCACATTGGAGGAGCTCCTCCGTATGGTCGACTTGGGATCGCGGCTTTTCAAAGTGTCCCATCCAAAGCCGGGATGTCGTCTGGCGTCCCCGAAATAGATCGGCAGCCTAGCGTCTGATTGCCCATCCTCAGTGGTAGCATCGGTGGTGAGGTCAAGATGTGGCGTGAACCTGGCTCTGCGGAAGATATTGGCGGTGGGGGCCCCAAACTCTCGCCGCGATTGAGTAGACTGTCCGGCTGATAAAGGCGGCGACATGGCGCATCAGCAATCAACCTCGACGACGAAGGACAGAGTCTTGGCAGCAACATCTCATGTTGAAGGGTTAATTATCCGGAGAAGAGACAATGCTTGCTCTGTGTGCTTGATAAGCTTGATGAACCAGTTGCCGCTTTTGCCTACACCCCCGTGTCGCAAGTCTCGCGAGAACTACGCCAGTGTCCCTGGACGGTGGACGGTGGGACGTCGCGAATGTGTGGTGGAAGTGATGCGGTATGGTATGAGGATGAGGGGTGGGGGTGAGGGTGAGGGTGAGAATGAGGTTCGGTTTCGATTCTCCTAGACGCGTTTGGCAAGTTTCTTCCCGCCCCCAGAAAAAAAGACCAGCAGCGCGTCTCTCAATGGTTCAATGGTGTTGGGGCTCATACTGGAGTATCAATGTACCTTAGTTACCTACCTTACCTTATCCAGGCCCCCTCAAGGTACCCAATCAGGTGTACCGATAAGACAGTGACCCAGCGCTATGTCCCCTCCACTGGTTGGTCCCAGAGCTTCCCCCTTCAGCACTCGAAAGCTAGGAAACAGCGGCTCAAGCCTCTGAGTTACAGTTACAGTGCCTTGACAGAATGTGCTCTTGACCCAAAAGTACGGGTACGGTGCATGGGCATGTCTGGTTTGTTTCTTTCTCTCCTCACTGAAAACGGTATAGACCTTCAAACATTCTCTGCCCCTCACATGTTGTTTCCCCCTTTGATCCCCTTCTTTTTTTCATCCTTGTAAGAATCAAGAGTGACGAACTGCTGTAACCGCCAAAGCCCTGGAAACTGCCCCGTTATGGTAGCCTGTACCTCAGCTACGGATAGTGGGATGTATATATTCCCTAGCATTATTTGAGCCTATCTTTTTCCCGGTGTCTCAAGTCGACCAGCTACTTTTAGTCTCACTGCCATGATGATGTCATGTTACCCTCTCATAAATTCAGTCGTTAGGTGTTTAAGAGTTGCAAAGCATGCCAATTCATGCATAGACTGATTCCAAGACAAACAAGTCAGGACTTATGTCAAGATAATTAGGCAGTGGTGAAGAAGGATTCCGAGCTCAGCCCCTGCAGCTCGTCCAGGAAACAAATCCCGTCAGCTTCTATGCCAATTTTGGGAACTCGGGGCCTACTCAAGATGTCGCATTATAAAACAACGTATCCCTAGTAACTGGGTCACGTTCTATAATTAATTACGGATAGAGCCCACATGTGGCACTGTCAACGTGAGGTTAGTGCAATAGTAATAAGATGCACTGGCAAGGCCTCGGCAACCTCACGTCGATTTTCAATACCGAAGATGAATACCATACCACATGTCTACCTCTACCCGCTTATTATATTGGTACGAAGCAGTTCACGCTGAGCTTTTTTTGCCTGGTTCGCTGGCTGGGCCCGATCTAGACATTCCAGACAGATTAGGGGGGAAGAAGGCAAGCAAGCAAGAAAATATACGTAGTCGACTTATTAACACTGACGATGCAAAGACCGCATTCGATTACCTTACCTGCCATAAGGTAGTGAATGGGTAGGTATCCGGATTAAGTTCAGTGGCGCTTGATAAGGTAGGGGGTGTTTGAATTCGTTGCGTTCGTTTTCAAGACCGGATGCGGACAGTGGTACTTCCAACGAAAATGCGCTCGAGTATCTTATCCCATTCCCTTCTGTCTAAGGTAAGGTCAATTTCCAGCATCCGGCCTGCAAAGATACCTAATTGGGTGTCATCTCAGGAGTACTTCGTACAGTACCTCGCATGTCGACCCCATTTTTTACCCGCTGAGACGGGTGCTTAAGATTTCCAATGACGTCGTCAGGCAACCACAAAGTCGACCCCAGCTGCCCTCGACCGACTGAGTACCTTAAACATGTACCCTGCGGCGTATTTACCCTTATGGGTACCTAGGTACCTCACCCACCCGCAGGTCGGGTCGAACCCCGTTCCCCCCCAACCCAGAGGCAGCCATATAAGCGATTACGCCGCCCCCCCAATCGGAAACCTTTGCGTATCATCATTGCTTCACACCACATCAGACTTCGCCCGCACTGCAAACTCTCTCTTTCTCTCTCTCTTTTATCCTCATCCTCCCCATTCGAGAAGACCTCGATTGTTCGGCTTTTTCACCCTGACCACGTCGAACCCTTAATTAGCTTCATCGCCATGCATCGCACCTATTCTATGCGCCAGACGAGGGCGCCCACCGCTTCCCAAATCCAAGTACGTAGCTATTCACGGCGCCGATTGTCGCCGCACCCAGACCCTCAGATAACCATGCGACAAGCCATCTGACTTGGATCTTTGCAGAACCCGCCTCCTCCTCCATCGTCGACTAAGTCTGGACGCCTGTTTGGCCGAGGCAGCCTCGGTGAGTTCTCTCCTCCCGCCCCCCCCCCCTTTTTTTTTTTTCTTTCTTTATTTTTGGCGCATGCTTCGCCGCGACCAATACCACATGGGAATCCTGCCGAACTTTCATGGACTGATCGGGCACTCATCGCAGGCCATGCCCTCCGCCACAGGTCCGCCGGTGCCTTTGGCCCGGACCTTGCGAAGAAGCTGTCCCAGCTCGTCAAGATGGAGAAAAACGTCATGCGCAGCCTCGAAACTGTAGCGAGAGAACGGATGGACGTTGCTGTGGGTTTTCCCTCCGTCCCTACTTGGACTTCTTGTTCTTCCCGTTCTAACCAACCATGATTTCAGCAACAACTTTCTCTGTGGGGCGAGGCCGGCGACGAGGACGTGTCCGACATTACAGACAAGCTTGGTGTTCTGCTCTACGAGGTCGGCGAGCTTGAAGATCAATACGTCGACCGGTACGACCAGTATCGAGTCACTATAAAAAGCATTCGCAACATCGAGGCGTCCGTTCAACCCAGTCGCGACCGTAAGTACCAGCTGTTCTGCTCTCTGCTCACAATTCGTTGGTCCCGTCTCAACCTGATTTGCTTTCCAGGAAAGCAAAAGATTACCGATCAAATCGCCCATCTGAAATACAAGGAGCCCAATTCTCCCAAGATTGTCGTTTTGGAGCAGGAGCTTGTTCGAGCCGAGGCCGAGTCGCTCGTCGCCGAGGCGCAGCTTTCCAACATCACGCGCGAGAAGATCAAGGCTGCATACACGTACCAGTTCGATGCCCTGCGCGAGCACTGCGAAAAGGTGGCCATCATCGCCGGCTACGGCAAGCACCTGCTCGAGCTCATTGACGACACCCCCGTGACACCGGGCGAAACCCGCCAGGCGTATGATGGCTATGAGGCCAGTAAAGCCATCATCCAGGACTGCGAGGACGCCCTGACCAATTGGGTCTCTTCGAACGCTGCCGTGTCCTCGAAGCTGTCTACCCGATCGCGCACTCTGTCCCAGCGCCGCCGGAACAACCTGAACGACATGAACAAAACCCGTGCGATGGAGGGGCATGACCTCTCAGCGCAGGATCGCCCTCTCAACGATGACTCCTCATGGATGCCTGCGTCCCGCAACAAGGATATGGAGGAATATTCCGACGAAGAAGAGCTGGATGAGGCTGACCACCGGGATTCAGTCCCGGAAAGCGACGGAGGCTTGAATAGCGAGACCAGGGGACGTCAGCAGGAGGTCATCGCCGCATAATCTAAAATCCCCATGATTCGAATGTACTACACCCGGCAGCTGGGCATGTTCGTGGACAAAGTGAATTCAACGAAGGGATAATTTGAGGCAACGGTACAGAGCTCGGGTGGTCCGCAAATAATGGAATGACTATTTGGTGTTCGACGGCGGTGAAAATATCCCAACGCTTTTGACTTGAGAGATGGCCCTGGATTCGGTAACCAGGTTGGGAGGGCAATGATGCACGACCTTTTTGCGTGGTTCATCTGTATTTTACTTTCCGTTCTGCAGTTCTTCGTTGTGTATAGGACCTAGCAACTAATGCCAGTCAGTTGAATCTATCCGGCTCGTTTGGCCATCATTGATTTGTGCCAGCTCCCAGCTCCCAGGGCTGCCTTTAGACCGACCCATCGGTCAAATCAAAGAGCTCTCGACGCCGTTCCTTCCATCTTCTCCTTTTAGATAACAGCAGCAAATGCATAAGGGTTTTTCCCTTTCACCTGGCTTGCAAACTCCTCAACCTCCATTTTCACGATATGCTCCCCCGGGATCGTAACGAGACCGAGAAAGCGCGACATCACATCCATCTTCACTTTCATCGCTCCGGGCTCCGTCTTAGCTGCCGCATCGGCCAAGTGCTGTTCCGTAGGCCGCCTGATCTCGTGGGTATTTGCGAGCACAACGTTTGGTTGCTGTGTCGCGTGCAGCGCAGGATACAGGGGTCAGCATGGGGATTAAACGTCCGTGGGGTAGGCGAGCAAAAAAAAAAAAAAAAAAAAAAAAAGGGACGGATGTGTTATTATATGAAGGGGGAATATAGCTATCGGATCGCAAGGGAAGGCCTACGGCATCGGTGCATTTGAATTCCCCTACGAAGGTCCGGCCATCAGTGGTGGTGACGCGGAAGACTTTGTTCAGGAGAGAGGTGAGGAATTCTCTAGCTTCGTTTTGATCCATGGTCGTCCAAGTCACTTCCCTTCGGAGAAACAGGTAACAACGCTGCTATGATGGGTTCAGTGACGTTGTTGGGGTGGTATTCCCCTGCGGGCATGTGGTGACTCCCGAGAGCAATTACTCCCGAGAGCAATTAGTATCTGTCCCTACGGTGGATACGTAGTGAGGAGCGAGCACAGGTCGTCGTGGAGGTGAGTGCAGACAACGCGACTCCCGTAACCTTACCTTACCTAAGGTACCATATGGTGGGGTGAGATTATGTGGACCTTATCGATAACCCTGATAACTTCCAGGTTGATAAGATACGCTTGATAAGAGCAGCTAACCAGGCAGCCGTGAAGCATCGGGTCTTCGAAGTTACCAGCACAACGGCGACATTTCGTCACGTTTTTCAACCAACTCATTCTGAGCAACATTTCAATTCGATTGAATCATTCCTCGAAAGGTTTATATCATTATGAGAACCCAACCATACCGATGAGAAGGCCACTTCTCTTTCCATTTTCCCACAGGTGCATACCTACCAGACCCGATCCTGCTTGAACTCCCACCCCCCTCACCCCCCGCCCAACCTTCTCTCCCCGTAACGACCTCCACACTCTACCGCCATGGGTGTGAACGGCCTCTGGACGGTAATCCAACCCTGCGCGCGGCCGACAAACCTTGCCACTCTCAACCGAAAACGACTCGCAGTCGATGCGTCCATCTGGATCTATCAGTTCCTCAAAGCCGTCCGTGACAAGGAGGGCCACGCGCTCCGCAACTCTCACGTCGTCGGCTTCTTCCGCCGCATATGCAAGCTCCTGTGGTTTGGCATCCGACCCGTCTTCGTCTTCGATGGCGGCGCCCCGGCCTTGAAGCGACAGACCATCCTGGGCCGGAAACGTCGCCGCGAGGGCCGTCGCGAGGATGCCGTCCGCACGGCGGGCAAGTTGCTCGCCGTACAGATGCAGCGCATTGCCGAGGAAAAAGCGGAGAAGAGGAGGCGGGATGCGGAGAGGGGACTGAATAAGGAACGCGCGAATCCGGCAGAGGAAGAAGAGGAGGCCATACCAAGCGCGGACAAGCTCGTGTACGAGGCCGAGGTGGGCATGTCGCAGCAGGAGCGGCAAAGGACACGCAAGTTCCACAAGCAAGATCAATATCATCTGCCTGACCTCGAAGGTGACATTTCCTCTATGGCGCGGGCGGACGATCCAAGGGTCATGAGTGTGGAGGAGCTTGAGGAGTACGCCCGGCAGTTCAACAGCGGCGAGGATATCAATCTCTACGACTTCAGTAAGATCGATTTTGACGGCGAGTTCTTCAAGAGCTTGCCATCCGCCGATCGGTACAATATTCTCAACGCTGCGCGACTGCGCAGCCGTCTGAGGATGGGCTTGAGCAAGGAGCAGCTAGACGACATGTTTCCGGATCGCATGGCTTTTTCGAAGTTTCAGATCGAGAGAGTGCGAGAGCGAAACAACCTCACGCAAAGACTCATGAAAGAGGCGGGCATGAGTGGCCTTGATCTTACCATTACCGGGGGAGGGCGCATCGCGGGCGAGAAGGATCGCGAGTATATCCTGGTGAAGAACGAGGGTGCAGAAGGCGGATGGGCTCTCGGGGTTGTTAGCAGGGACAAAGACAGAGGCGAGGCGCATAAGCCCATCGATGTCGATGCGTTGGAATTTCAATATCAGAACAAGGACGAAGAGACCGAGGGAGAAGATGATGACGACTTTGAGGATGTTCCCATCGAGGGATTGAATAGGCTACCGAAGCCGTCAAGCAGAGGCGCTGAAGCTGTGGGTGATGAAGAGTCGCTGTTTGTGGATGGTGACGTGTCGTTCGATGACTTTACTGAGAAGGGTCCCGAGCCAAGAGCGCATTCTGAAGAAGAAGAAGAAGTAGAAGACATACAACGGGCAATCGCTTTGTCACTCAAGAACCAGCATGAAATCGATGGCGAGCGCCAAGTGGATGATGAGGTCTTCGACGAAGTCGACAGGCTCACCCCAGAGTGGACGCAAAAAGCAGTACCGGAGTCGAACCCACTCACGAGCACGAGTGGTCGCATGGTAGCGCACATTGTCAACAACAGGTCCAATGCAGCGGTACCCAAGCGCCGCGAGAGTGACGCAAGTAGCAGCGAGAGTGAATTGGATTTTCAAGCCGCGTTGCTTGCTGCCAGAAAACGGAAGGCGGCCGAGCCAAAGCCTGCTGCCCCGAAAAACCTGAAGAATCCCTTTGACGGACCGTTGCCTTTTCCAAAACTCGAGGGCTTCTCGCTCTTCCCCAACAAGTCCCAGCAAGCGGCAGCAGCGAACAAAATCGATCCCGACGCCCAACCAACGCAATCAGCCGCCGAAACGGGGCTGGGGCACGACGATGCTACCCTTGATGATTTGGCAGGTGGATTTGAGAGAGAACCGGACAAAGATGCGCCGAGTAGCTTACCTCCATGGATGACGGACCATACGGACATCCGGGAGACAATGAAGAAGCAAAAAGAGTTTGAAGCTGAGATCAACGCGGAGGATCGAGAAACTGCTTTGGAGGAAGAAATGGAGTTTCAACGACAGCGTAAAGTCGACACCATCGAAATCGAATCATCGTCTGACGACGATAGCGAGGTCGAAATCTTGGATACGGTACCCCTTTCTCGTGCAGGAACCTATACAGACGAAAGAAACACCACCAACTTGGAGCCGCCGAGTGAGGGGGAGGCGCTTTCCGAGGTGCCGACGCGTAAAGAGGACAGCACAATTGTGGAGCCTTCTCCTTCGCCATCTCCCGAGCCGGAGTTTGAGGATATCCAAATCCCCGGTCAAGAGTCTGAGCAGGATGAAGTCACGGTGACCGAGTTGCCAGACTCCTCGCCCGAGCCGGAAATGGAGGATGTTAACATGGGCCCGCCGACGCCCCAATCGGCGGATGATTCATTGCAAGTCTCGCTGGAACATGCAACGGTTTCACGGCCTGCGGAAAACCCTGCCAATACCCAGCAGGAGTTGAATGACAAAGCGTACGACGACTTGTTCGGGGACAGTGATGTTGATGAATACAGCGACCCCGAAGATGAGGAGCTGTTTGCGAACCTGGCAAAGGAGGCGGAGGAACATGCCAGGTTCGCGAGCTCGCTCAACAACAAGTCGGAAAAGGAGAACCGCGAAGCGTACGAAAAGGAGCTCAGGGCCCTTCGCACGCAGCAGAAAAAGGACCGCAGGGATGCCGACGAAGTCACACAGGTCATGATCACGGAGTGCCAAAATCTGCTTCGTCTCTTCGGGATCCCCTACATCATGGCTCCGATGGAAGCGGAAGCACAGTGCGCCGAATTGGTCCACCTCGGGCTTGTGGACGGCATTGTGACGGACGACTCGGACATTTTCCTGTTCGGCGGCACTCGTGTCTACAAGAACATGTTCAACGGCAACAAGCTAGTCGAGTGCTACCTCGCCTCCGACCTGGAGAAAGAGCTGTCCCTCTCGCGCGAACAGCTCATCTCCATCGCGCTCCTCCTGGGGTCGGATTACACGGACGGACTGTCGGGGGTCGGTCCGGTCACGGCGCTCGAGATCCTGTCCGAGTTCCCGCCATCAGAGGGCGGCCTCGCGGCGTTTCGCGACTGGTGGGCGGAGGTGCAACAGCAGCGTCGGAGCAAGGAGGAAGACGCCTCTAACCCGTTCCGGCGCAAGTTTCGCAAGAGCAACGCGACGAAGCTGTTCCTGCCGGTAGGGTTTCCGAACCCGGCCGTGCACGAGGCATACCTTCATCCACAGGTGGACGACACCCCGGAGGCATTCCAGTGGGGTGTCCCGGACCTGGAGGGGCTTCGGCGATTCCTCATGTCCACGATCGGGTGGAGCAAGGAGCGTACCGACGAAGTGCTGGTGCCGGTGATTCGGGACATGAACCGTCGAGACGTGGAAGGGACGCAATCTAACATCACGAGATACTTCGAAGGAGGTGTCGGGGTAGGTGCGAAGGAGGCGTTTGCGCCGCGGCAGAGGGCAGCCAAGACGAGCAAGAGAATGACACAGGCGGTGAACAAACTGCGAGCCAATGCGGGTATCAACTCGTTGGCCTCTGGCGACACCTCTGGCGAGATTGCCGGGTCGGAACCCACCACTACAGGGCCCAGGACTGAAGGGAAGCGAAAGCGGGATGGACAGGCTACGGGGGGTGATGATGGTGTGGACGAGTTTGCAGATGGTAACGGGCCTGAAGAAGAAGATGGAGATGGCAACGTTCAAGGTAGGGCGGTGCGGTCTGGACGTCGGGGAAAGAAGGCCAGGATATCGGCACATCATTGACCTTTGGTCCGTCCAGTGGGCTGATTTGGCGTTGACATTGGCGTTGACATTGGCATGGGCAGCACGAATTGCTTAAAAATCGGGAAGCACATCCATGGTAAGCCGGGTTGGCTGGCCCTGGCACAGAAAGACTGTTGCAGAGTATCCTACTGTCATATGCCTCTGATGATGTTTAAAGGAACGAACACCTCCGTCGAGCGGTAATTACTGGCATTGGCAGCCATGTTCCTTGACCGTGATGCTGTGATTGAAGACATGACCTCTGCGAGGCCGTCTATCTCGGAGCGAGAGGGAGAGGGAACGACGGAGAGACGCGTGTAGGGACGGACTCTGCAGAAACGTGTTTATTATCTTGTCGAAGATGGTATGCTTGATGAAAGAGCTATATCTACCAAGCACACGAATCTCTGGAATACGGCGAGCCTCGAGGACACGGGGGGCGGGGAGCGGAAGACTGGTTGGAGGAGATGGGGATTTGTTTCCTCTCGAGCGCAATAACTTGGCCTGCTTGGCGTACCTGGGCCGTGGGTAGCATAGCCAACCACAGGGCCCAGGGACCTGAGGAAGTGGAGAGCATGCGGGGACAAGGGGGAAGCTCGGTCGCACCTGCCGAGAGGTTAAGGTTGCGTTTCCCAACCCAATTGGTAGGTACTTACTTAGTGTGGAAATGGAGAATATAAACGTACAATGTACGTTGTATCGCGTATCGCGACTCCCTCCTCACATCCTCCCTCCATCGCGTCTCTTTTCAGGAAAATGGGAAGACGAAAGAACCCAAACAAGCTGGTTCATCTCATCTCACTCCCACAGGGTTCATCCCCATGTCCTCTGGGCTTCCAATCTCCAATCTACCAGCCATGGCTAGGTATAACGTACTCTGTCTGCTTTTGCTGGACTCGGCTGGTGCCAGGAAATTGAATGGCCCGCCCGACCGGATACGATCAACGACCGAACCCTTCGGGACAATTGAAAGCTATTCTGGCCATTTCACCGATTATCCTTTGCCCATCACACTTTCCCAGGATTGTACAGTGTAGGTAGGTAGGTACCTATGTACTCGTATTTCTGCCCGCCGCCCTTGGCCTTCATGTCTTGCCTCTTGCCTATTTCATCATCCTTGCTCTGGGCATACCTAAGGTAAGGTACCTCAAGGTAGGTATGTGAGTTGCCCATGCCAAGTTTACCCTGACCTGACTCCTTAACCTCTTATGAACCCCCACTGCTTTCTTATCCACCCCTGAATTTCCTCCCCTTCTTCTGCCTTTTGTCCTTTTGTCCCTCTCTCTCCCTTCATCGACTCCAGACGACTGCCTCGTCGCTCGTTAAACCATCATTTGGTGACTTCTTGTCCCTATCCGCTCCTTTATACTGCTTTGTAGGTGTTGTATACTTGTCGTGTCGAAAGAGGCTGGTCAATCGACTCTCGTCTTTCCCCCAAGTTCTTGTCGTTTGAATTATTCACATCTGCCCGCCTCGTTGTCCATCTTGGGTCTCATTTCGACACGTGGATCATATTCAACAACTCAATCTTCGGCCGTCCTCTCATCGCGAAAGAGACACAAACCGCTGAAACCAGCCTGTCGGCATATCCTGGCACGTATTCTGCAAAAGAAGAGGGCAAGAAATTCAACCCATCTACAGACTACAATGAAGTCGTCTGTTGTTCTGGCCCTAGGTTCGGCGGCCTTGGTGGCGGGCCTCCAGCAGTGCACTGGTTCTTCGAAGAATGAGGGTGGGAACTGGTTCTGTGGCGCTGTCAACCAGATTCTCTACTCCAATGTTGGCCATTCGGGCTCCTACAAGGCCGTCTCGAGTATGGGCAGCGACGGTTCTTGCGAGTATGAGAACCATCCCTTCTCCGGGCCCTTGGCTCCTTTCAACGAAGAGGTACGTCTCATTTGTTTTCTTTCTTTCTTTCTTTCTTTCTTTCTTTCTTTCTTTCTGCTTCCGTTTTGTTGTTGTATGCCCGTCTATCCACTGCGAGTACCCTTCTCTTCTCTCGGGGGTTTGCCCCTACTAATCAGTCCCAGCTCACTGCTCTTTTCCGTGGCCCCATGAATCTTGCTCAGTTCGCCGTTTACAACGTCAGCCCCATCAGCAAGCGCGACACCACGTCTCAGCCGTCTATGCACGCGCGCCGCCACGGTCACCAACATCTCCATCAGAGACATGCCGAGAAGAAACGCGCCGAGGCCAAGTTCTCCAAGTCCACTCGGCCCAAGCCTGAGGAGCTCGAACCCGTAGCTGAGCCCGAGCCCGAGCCTGAGCCTGAGCCCGAGCCTACTGAGGCCCCTTCAAGCCCCGCCCCTCCCAAGCCGACCTCGACTTCGTCCGCCTCCGACTCGACTGCCACTGGCGATTATAACCGCATTGGCTACTACAATGCCAAGCAGGGCATTGCTGATGGCATCGTCTTCCTCGGAAATTACGGCGGTGACGGTTCCGGCCAATTCGACAGGTATGTCTGTGTCTTGTCGCGTGACGTGGGCCCCTTTATCCTACCACAACCCGCCTTCTGACCGAAAGCTTTTGCAGTGTCTGGGGCAACTCGCTCTCCTACATCAACTCGAAGGCCACCGGCGGCGCCTCCTCGCCGCAGGTTCTGGACGAAGTCCTCATCCCATCCAACAAGGAGTTTGCTATTTACTCGGACAAGCCCTGCGAGGGTAATAGCTGTGGCTACTACCGTCCCGGTTCCGTTGCCTACCGTATGTCTTTCACCACCTCTTGCTTGTTCTCATCAGTCCCCGATGCTGATATACTGTTTATTATTTAGATGGTTTCCCAGGCGACTCCAAGGTCTTCCTCTTCGAGTTTGACATGCCGCTTGATGGAGAAAGAGGCTTCAACGGTGATATGCCCGCCGTCTGGACTCTGAATGCCAAGATTCCCCGCACTGAGCAGTATGGCGACTGCGCCTGCTGGCAGTCCGGCTGTGGCGAGTTCGACGTCTTTGAGATTCTCGCCCCTGGCGACACCAAGGCTAAGAGTACCTTCCATGCCGAGGTCAATGGCGGCTCGTCCGACTACTTCGAACGCCCTGTCAACGGGATGATCAAGGTCGCCACCATCTTTGACGGGCCGAGCGGTCAGGTGTCCGTTAAGATTCTGGACAACGACGTCGAGTTCTCTCCTAGCCTCGGCGAGGAGCTCGTTCAAAGCTGGATCGAGACCGAGAGGACTTCCGGTCTGCTCAGCTTGTTCTCTCTGCTGTCTGGCTAGAACGGCCGGACAATGGCGGTGCCCAACAATTTATTTATGCACAACTTGTACCACGGAATCTCGAGTTTGGAGCCATCATCTAAAGCGGCGAATGTTGCAGCATATAACGGCGGAACATCGAGCTTGTTCGGGGCGTTTTTCCTTTTTCTGCAACTGGCTTTGGGTCAAGCAAACCAACAGCCGAGGCCTATCTATCTATATAAGAGAGTGCGAAACCTCCTAGCCGGGCAACACTTTTTTTCGATTCGATGAGTATATACATCTTAAAACTTAATAGCTAGTTTGTCCGCTCCCTTTGGACACGACATCATGAGTATGATGATGGCTTGCTTTACTTTTTTTCTTTCTTTTCTCGTTCTAAGTCTTGCACTCTGGAAGCGATGTAACTATAGCGTGGTATACGTCTAGGCTACCTTAGCCTTCAATGCAATGGTCCAGAAGCCCCTGAGAGAAAAGGCTGCTAGAACAAATATCTATAATCAAAAATACCTTCTCTTTTGCCCCTTCCTCGTATATGAGAGCATGACGATTCCTCATTTATAAGCCTCACTCTAGGCACCATTGAAACTGAAATGCTGGATACCTTTAGGTATTTGACAGGTTTGCTTTGCATGTTCGAGGCCCGCAGAACATCGACAAGGCTATGAGCCAAGGCCTGCGGTGAGATTTATAATCCAAGGGCGGGAAAGCGAATGTATGATTTATCAGCGCACTTATTCCAAGCTTAGTCGAAGATTTGAATAGCTACTCAAATCTGGGAATATTCGAGAATGTTGCGACTCTAAACGGCACCTTTTCTGCACCCCCTTGAGTTCGCTCTCTGATCTTTCTGATGGATCTGATTCGCTCAGGGATAGGGGTCAACGGTCCAGACATAGTATAATAGAAATATTCGTTATGCGTAACGGAGCCGTCCCTAGTTGCACTAAAGACGGGGAAATTCTCACGTCAGCGAGCTTGATTTCCAAGCGGATATCCGCCGGGGCTACGGCGCCGAAATAGACGCCTCTTGATGCCAAATGACGTGACGTCTTAGATTCCGAGCTTGTCATGAGATACTAGCCCGACAGCTGCAGATAGATGCATGTAATATATATTAAGACCTGCTACCTCCCGCTCTCGCCCGGCTGGAACAAGAAGATTTCCATCTAGCAGACAGGTACCCTGCCGTTCCGTAACCGCTTACCGTCAATTCTGTGGTGTCTTGCGCTCGCTGGCTGTTCAGGACACATTTAACGCCGACATCATGTCAAAGAATATTATCACCGTGTTCGGCGCCACCGGAAAACAAGGCGGCAGCGTCGTCGACATCTTTCTCAATGATCCCAAACTCAAGAACGACTGGACCGTCCGTGCTGTGACTCGTGATACCTCTTCAGACCGTGCCAAGGCTTTGGCTCCCAAGGGCGTCGAAGTGGTAGCTGTAAGAATCGGTCCCCTCCCCGAGGCTCCGTGTGACGCTGTTGTTGCGGTGTTGACGGCTGCCGAGAGAGCCACGAGCGACGAACTGACGAATCTTGAATGCAGGCCGACCTCGAGGACAAAGATTCACTGGTCAAGGCTGTGACGGGAGCTTCAGCCGTGTTCGGAGTGACAAACTACTGGGAGAAACTGGACAAGAACATCGAAATCCAGCAGGGCAAGAACCTCGCTGACGCTTCCAAGGCAAGGCGTAATCCCCACTATCGCAGTGACACCTTCTCACCCCCCTCCCCCTTTCTCTTCTGGCCCCCGTGGCCCCCCCAGCACGGGACGGTACTAACCTTGTACGTCTTGTTCGTCCACAGGAAGCGGGTGTCGACCACTTCGTCTGGAGTTCCCTCCCTCACGTCGAAAAACTCACCAACGGCACGCTTCCGAACGTCTACCACTTTGATTCCAAGGCGGAGGTGGAGGAGTACGCCCGCAAACTCGGCATCCCGGTGTCCTTCTTCCATGCAGGCTTCTACATGAGTAACCTGTCCGAGGGCATGATCGCGAAGGCCGAAGACCGAGGCGGGGCATGGACCCTACGGTTCCCCTTCGACGGCAACACGCCAATCCCGCTCTTCGAAGCGGCGACAGACACGGGCAAGTTCATCAAGGGCATGGTGCTCCACCGTGACGCCGTGCTCGGGAAACAGATCCTCGGAGCTACGGCGTACGTAACTCCCGACGAGATCATCGCGACCTTCCGAGAGCTGTTCCCCGAGGCTGGCGCCAACGTGGCGTACCAGGAGGTTGCACCGGAGGTGGCCAAGCAGGCTTTTCCGGGGCCGGAGTTTGTGAAGCTCGAGATGCTGGAGACCCTGCTTCTGATAGGGCGGTATGGGTATTACGGCGGTGCTGGGTTGGAGGAGAGTCATGCCATCGTGGAGGACAAGTTGACGACGTGGAATGAGTATGCGAAGCAGGCGCCAGGATTTAAGGACCTAAAGTAGTCGACTCGATGTTGTCTGATAGGCATGTCTTGGAGTTCGCTTGATGGAAGAGCGAACTCGGGGATGTGGGCTCGTTCAATATCTGGTCGACCTCTCAATGTTTGTCGACGTTCACTCACTGCATTTTTACGAAGTCCGTTCGTCATTACCTTAGGTACAGTGGTCTGACAAAAGGACCGAAGCACTTTCCATAATCGCATCGTGTACACAGCTTCGATCCTTTTAGATGTTGACTGTACCTATTGTACGGATACTTTGTACGTGTACAGATAACCGAACACGCCCGTACGTCCTGATGATGTAAGCTACCTAAGCCGAGGCCGATAAGTTTAGAGGTACATGTCTTACCGAGGCAAATGCTGCCACGGGCAATCAAATGTATGCCAAGACTTACCCCGAGGTGAAAGCCTTGCTCGCTTAGGTACCTTGGACAGGACGCTGGACCAAGATTGAACGAAGAAACAAACTGGTCGTCGGTCTCCACCCCCGGTTTTCAGGTCCCGACTCATGATTCTAACCACCTCCACCTCCACCCCCAACTTGCGGTCACGACACGATTGTGACTCCTCACCAACTTTTCCATCTCGCATGGACCAGAACCGACCACTTTCCCCCTTTTGTGCTTCTCGAAATTCCATCGAAGAAACTAGAGTACGGGTCGCCGCTACTCCCTCCAAGGCCGTAAGGGCCTACGCGTCGCGGAGACCAAGCCTCCATTTCGAATCGCCACCTCGTCTGGTGTCCGTCAAATCTTTCCCATAGAAAGACATTTCCTCCTCCAACACCAGATACAAACCCAGCGCAGGGAATACTTCGAGTATCAGGGCACACTGCCGGTCAACATGGCATCTCCCCCTAAACCTTGGGAGCGACAAGTGCAACAGCTACACGCAAGGTCTGTCACCCAGACGGCAACTCAACCAACAACCGCCACCGCCACATCACCAACGTCCGCAGCCGCCACCTCCGCGTTTCATAGTTCGACAAGCACCGCTTCCTCATCTATACCACCTGCTGTACCACAACGTCCTGCGACCCTCGCCTCTGCCGTCAACCAAAACGCCGCGGCCTACAGCTCAGCCATGACGAGCCCATACGGAAGCTATGGCGCCGGTTACAGCCCCTACTCGAGGCTCGGTGGATATGGAGGGTATGGTGGGGGCAGCATGTACGGTGGTTATGGCGGCTACGGCTCAATGTACGGCGGCGGCATGGGCGGCGGCATGTACGGCGGGATGCCGGGCATGCAGCCCCATGGCGATCCCAACAGCTTGACAAACCAATTCAACAACAGCACGCAGGCGACTTTCCAGATGCTGCAAGGAATTGTCCAGGCTTTTGGCGGGTTTTCCCAGATGCTTGAGAGCACCTACATGGCCACACACTCGAGCTTCTTTGGTATGTTGAACCCCTTCAGTCAATCCACCCCCCCGGGCGCAACCCAACCGGATCCTGGCGCAGCAAATTTGAAAATGTCGGATTGCTGACTTTTCTATCCTTTGCAGCCATGGTATCAGTTGCCGAACAGTTCGGCAACCTGAAAGATACACTCGGCTCCGTACTCGGAATCTTCACCGTCATGCGCTGGCTACGGACTTTATTCGCCAAGCTCACCGGTCGGCCACCACCAGCCGACGCCACAGCTCTCACCCCAGCGGCATTTGCGAAGTTCGAGGGCCGCCAACCCATTGGCCCTGACGGCACCCCGCTCGGCCCGCCCAAGGCCAGCCGCAAGCCTCTCTTCTTCTTCCTCCTCGCCGCCTTCGGCCTCCCCTACCTGATGCGCAAGATGATCAATGCCCTCGCCGCTTCCGCCGAGGAGGAAGAGCGTCGGAGGCTCAGCGAGCAGGGCATGCTGCAGCAGCTTGACCCTTCTAAGCTTGACTACTGCCGTGTGCTCTACGACTTCACCCCACAGGCCGGCAATGAGGTGCGGGATGTCGACATGGAAGTCCGCAAGGGCGACCTCGTGGCAGTGCTGAGCAAGTGCGATCCTATCGGAAATCCGAGCGAGTGGTGGCGATGCCGGGCCCGCGACGGTCGCATGGGATACCTCCCGTCTACCTATCTCGAGGTACTGAAGAGGCCGGGTCAGCCAGTGGCGGCCATCAAGCCCGCGGCGAGCGATAGCAGCAGGGCGAACTCCATGACCACCAGCACCACCGAGAGCGTACCGGAGCCGGTTAAGAGCAAGATTGGGGATGTGAGCGCCGAGAGTTTCCAGAAGAGCCAGTTCTATTCCTAAGGTATTCGCCCAAGAAATAAAAGAAAAGAAAAAGGACACGGCTTGTCTCTACGGTACATGCACGTGTGACGGCTGGCTTGGGATCAGTTACTTATCTACCTTACCTAGAGAAGCCGGGAGTCCTTCTTGTTGGGTACATCCGTTGTGTAAATGTGCAGGTGGCGGATACGGGATGTACCACGTACTGCGTCTCGGTCGGAACCAGAAGTATGAGAGATATTGGGTGTTGCAGGCGCAAGGGTTGGGGCATGATTTTGTTGTTATTATAGCAGGCTTAATCATTAAAAGAAACAAATTCACTTATGCATTTTTGTGGTGTTTATACGAAGTCAGTTTCTTCTGATTCAATTTCCAGATTCAGGTGGCAGTTGTACATATACAATATTCCAGGGCCAAAGCCAGAGATGTCTCCGGTCACAGGTTGTTGCACCGAAAGCCGGGATGGTGGGGCTGGGTGATTATCTAATATTGATTTTTTTCTGGGGTTTCATGTTTGGAATGAATACGTCATGACAAGTCGAGGCTGAGCAGCTCCCTCCCATCGTCACACGTAGGCACCAAGAACCAAGCACAAGCACCAACTCCTTGCCAAACATCTCCACAAGCTCGTTCCACTCCAGCTACCTTGTCTCTGTCGTCCTCCATAAAAAGGCCACTCTTTCTCACGTCGTCTCTGCAAAACAACATACTAACCGCCTTTTCTTACTCCTCTTCCCCTTCGTCGCACCACAACAAACACCTCTCCTTCTTCCCACCTCACAACAACCATTGGCAGAGAAGCCAGGCAGAGCCCCCCAAAATCAAAATGACGCTCTACTACACGCTCGTATGTTTCTCTCTACTAGGTCCCGGTGGGCTCTCCTCGGGGTCACGACATTGGTATCCAGCACCAACGGTCAGCATGATTAACCATGGCCATAGGTGTTCGTGCTCCTGATGCTGGAGATGCTTCTCTTCATGCTCCTGATTCTGCCGCTACCCTTTACTGTCAAGAGGAAGCTGTTTACGTACGGTTCCCTTGGAGACTTGATCTCAATTCCCGGAGTCGATGTGCGAGCTAACAGTTTCTCTTATCTGCAGGTTCATCTCCGAAAGCCCTGTTATAGCCAAGATTCAGTATTGGATGAAGATCACATTCGTCTTCATTCTTATCCTTTTCATCGACAGCGTTAACCGCGTATGGAGGGTTCAGGTCGAATTGGCCATGGCCACTGAGAAGCAGAACAATGCGTATGTCATGCCACAGTATACCTTGATTTTTCATGCACCCTGCACTTCACCACTCGTCTTCCCAGTCGCGGCCACCTACCCCCAAGCCCGGTGGTCGCCGATGTATGGCACTAACGCTAACCCTACCACCCCTCTCCGAATAGTGCTGTCATGGGCCACGAGCGACTTGAGGTCCAGGCCCGCAAGTTCTACTCCCAGCGCAACATGTACCTGTGCGGTTTCACGCTCTTCCTCTCCTTGATCCTCAACCGGACCTATGTCATGATTCTGGAGGTGATGCGTCTCGAGGACCGCGTCAAGGCCTACGAGGGCACCCGCAAGGACGCTAAGGAGTCGGAGAAGCTTGCCATGAGCGGTAAGCCGGGCGAGATTGCCCGGCTCCGCGCCGAAGTCGAGCACAAGGACCAGGATCTCAAGAACCTGAAGAAGCAGAGCGAACAACTTCACAAAGCCTGGGATGAACTCAGCGAGAAATACTCGAAGGCTACCGGACTGCCTGCCGGAGACAAGAAGGCCGATTAAATACCGGCCTGGGCTCCTGAGGTCCCTCTGCATGGCCCCTCCGCGCCTCGGGGACGAACATTGTCGTCCACTAGTGTCCTTGCCAGAATCCAAGCCGGGTCGGGAACGAAGGTCTTGAGCCTCTGGGGGTGGATTCATCCCAGGAGATCGGAGGCGGCAATACCTCTTCCTGCAAGAGCGAGGCCGACGTTGATGCCTTGCTTGTCAGGGTGCACAATATATATCCTGCGGGCATGGCACGAACAGCGACCGGGCGAATCATACAGGGCCCAAGTGGGAAAAGTCATTGTTGAGCGGGGATTTGCCGATTAAAAGTATCTGGTGTGGACTTGCCTCGGAAACAGAACCATGGGGATAATTTCAATGCTGGTTGGGAAGTTGTCGAGATTATGGGTGTGACAGAGTGTATCCTCATCAAGTGGCGTTATTTGGAGGTAGTATTTTGTACAGGCATGTGGATGATATTGTTAACAGGGTAAATTGCCAATGCAAGCCTTTTAAGTCTAGGGTCGATGTTATGCGCAAGATATTATGGACCTCCACCTAAATTCCGTGTCTCCGAACTGTGTGATGCTATTTCTTTCATTTTTTCCCCTTTTTTTCTTCCTTTTTTTACTTTTTTTTCTCTCCCCCCTTTGCCCATACCCCGGTACATCTTTCATACGCCTAGCCTACCGAGCAGCAATCCTTCCCAAACACTCTGGCTTTTTCTTTCCCCAACATGGAGGTATCGTAAGTGAAAATATATGAATAAATAACGTGTCTTGATTCCCCTCAGCAACGCCTGCCTGTCTGTCCATCCACGAGATTGAGACTAGCAAAAGAAAGAAAGTAAGTCAAGAACGCTGCCTTGTCAACACATGTCAAACCTGTCTGGGAATAAGATGCCGTTAGCCAAACGGACGAGCGCCACCTCGTTAGGACTGGAAGCGTCGTCTTCCTCCCAAGGCATCAGACCCATAGCGCGGAGGGCTTCGTCCCCGCCGGCGTCATTGACCTCCTGAGTTCCGGGGCGACCGAGGTGGGTGGTCTCGCCCTTGCCGCCGCCAAAGTCTGGGCACGGTTGGCCGAGGAGGAAGGCCTTGCGTTGGCGAGCGAGGTAGAGGGCGTTGGTCTGGGTGAGGGGGCAGGCGGGGATATACATGATGGTGGCGGGCTTAGCGTGGGGCGGGACCTTGTCGACGCCGTAGACCATATCCGGGTGCCAGACGACGTAGTCGCCGGGCTCGACGCGGGGGATGCGGACGAGGGACTTGTCGAGTTGGAGGTGAGGATGGAGGACGGAGTTGAGCTCCTGCGTGTAAGAAGGTACCGCGCCCTGGATGACGGAGGTCTGGGAGAAGTCGAGGGCCCAGTTATCGCGGCTGAGGAAGGCGGCGGCGGTGGGGGCGGCCGAGGCGGGGACGCGCGGGGAGAAGAAGGGGCGGAGGAGGAAATAGGCTGTGGCGAGCTGAAGCATAGGGCATAGAAGCAGGGTACCCTCGGATGGATCGACGTCGGACATGGATAACCAGCCCTGAAACATGCGGAACATGGAACAGGAGCCGGCGCCGTTATAGAGGTCGGAGGTTACCCTTAGACGGGTGCTACTCTCCCAGGGATCGTAGTCCTCCCAACGACCGTCCCAGATGGTTTGGTACGTCCCCGCTCGGCCGTAGCCGTCCGACTCCCAGCGCTCGACGCTGCCGCCGTCGACGTGGGCATTCAGGTGCCAGGTCGAGTCGCCGGGGGCCCGTATACGCAGGCGGTCGGCGTAGGAGACGGGGAAGTTGTTGGATACCAAGGCGTCTCGGTCGCTGGAGTGCCATAGGCTCATGAGAAACTTCTGGGCGGCGAGAATATTTGGATGACCGCGGCCCTTAATCTGGGCTGGGGTCCAGTAGATGCCCATGAGATGAGGGTCCCGGGTAGGCCAAGACTTGGTGGAAGGGTTGCTGGAAAGGTACTCATCCGTTTCCTCTTTCCACTCCATGACGTCCTCGGAGGGGACGACCTTGCGAATGATGGCGGCGCCCCTCTTCTTGAGCTTTGCCGAGAACTCGCTAACCTTGTTTCGGTCTTCGAGATGGGCAAAGTCGATGGAGGGGATGATGTCAGACTTGGTAACTTCAATCAAGGCAATCTCGGCTCGGAGTGCAACGAGGAGCCTGTCCCACGAGTCGGAGATGGCGTTTTCCTTGCCGGCGATGAGGCCCTGCTTGATCTGGGCAAAGCGTGGAGGCAAAGGAGGCGGGTCTTCCTGGGCTACGGTTGCCAGAGGAGCGCCACGCGGGGCTACAGGCTTGGGCGGAGGGGAGTCGGGGAGCGGTAACTCGAAATTCATGTCATGGCCGAGCCAGCTCTGCTGAAACTGGTGCTGTTGTGAGTAATCGTACGGTAGAGACTGGGTCCAGAGCATGCTGGGTGGGTCGAAGGACATGAGCGGCGGGGTGAACATGTCAGGGGAGGTTGTGGTCATGGAGGTATCGGTGAAGGGAGCAGATGAGTATGGCGAGGACAGGCCGTCATCTTCGACATGAGAACCGTAAAAGTCATGAGTCTGCCCTACGTTGTGGACCGAGTATCGCTTCTCCTCCATGGTAAGCGTGAGAAGGATGGTTTAAGGTAAGGAGGGCCCCGGAAGCGGCCAAACCGAAAAAGAAGAAAAAAAGAAAAGGAAGAAAAAAAGGAAGATGAAACGGCGACGGCGGGACAAGGGCGGACGCTGGTTCCGCTCAGAACCCCGCTGCGAATAACCTCAATGTAGAATAAGAATCGCCAACGTCAGGTATCGTTACAGGCGAGATACGAAACGTTAAAACGAGAGAAGACGCGTGAATAGAAAGTCTTGGTCGGCGATGGGCCTGGAAGTTTGGAGTTTAGTAAGACTGAACGTGACATTAAGTTTCGGATGGTCGTCCGACGAGCTGGGTCCGCCGATGACCCCACAATCGGTGAGTGCAATGTGGGTCCTTTAAGGCACCTAGGTACCACCGTACCTATGAAGTACGGATGTACAACACGGATACAATTCCCTACGAACTCGGCGGTTTCGTTCCGGACATTTTCACTTCTTCTTTAGATGTCGGAGCTTAGCATCTCAATTTAAGACTTGCAGTAGTATTTTCTACTAGCCATTTGAGCCCAGTAACACGGAATTCTCTGATTATATGACAGGATCGTTGATCATGCCCTCATTTCAGAAAACACCGCTACTTCGGAGCCAGTCTCAAGTAGGTGGCCCTCACCGACGGTTACCGCACTCACCTTGGTTACTGTATAAGGTAGGTACGCACTAGTCAACAAGGAGGGGGTGGCTGTATTGTGGCTACATTGTGGCTCAACGCCTGCCAAGTTGTCGACATAATACGTAATTACACTGATGCCGCTTCGCAGCAGCTTCGAAATGTTTGTGGCCGAAGGCCCAAATTTTGATGCCATTCCTCACCTTCTCTTCCATGAGATTGCATCCGTGACGACTGCCCCTATATCGTCAATTGGGAAAGGGTCACAGTTATCTACGAAGTACAACCTCTCATGGGCGAGAAGCCCGTCACTTCTTCATCATTCTTCGGACTAATGGTGAAAGTAATTACATGACTCCCCAAAATATCACCACTGGCTATTAATTATGACCAGCTTCCTTGCCCTGTCATTACGAGAAGTGGGGGCAGCAGGTTCGTCTCCCAACATTACCGTGAGCTCAGAGACCTTGAAGACACTTTCTTCGTTACGCATCGGAAGTGAGACCTCTGCCGCGTTTTGACCGCCTGAGGGGAAGGGCTTCTTGGGGTTCTGTCGCCTCATCATCTTTAGACATCGTTTTCCGCTTTGCAGACGACGGGCCGGTGCCTGAGGAACCAGCGTTCAGCTTGGATTTCGTCGATGCAGCAGGTCCAACTGCCACAGGCTTTCCGTCTCCTTTCATTGCAACATAGGAGGCCCTTTCCACGTCGATAGCTGCGACGCCGAGCCGCTTCATCAACTTGCGAGCTGATGAGATGAGAGTTTCGTACTCCTTCATGTTGTACTTCAGCGGGCCCTGTTGACCCTTGTTACAGAGCCAGTAATACGACTCGTCGGAGAAGAAGGGGACCTCGTCTGGAAAATGCACGGCTAAGAGAAGTGATGCGGTAGCCGGCCCGATGCCTTTCAACTTGGTCAGCATCTTGAGGCTCTTGGATGCGTCCGACTCGTCTCGGTAAATATCGATTCCTTGTTTGATGGTCTCTTCAACATTCTCTGGGTCATTGGAGGAAACCAGCTTCATGAGGGTTGGTCGAAATCTGCCATGCCGCCTGTTCCCAGTCAGAAAAAGGGCACAATTTTCGTCCCAAGACACGCGCTATGGCTACGCTCAAGGAACATAGAAGTGAGAGACGGGTCTCGCCTTACAACTTCCAGTCCACCAGGACTTTGACGTCCTCGTGGCTCATGGCCCGCTTAGGATGATTCTGGGAAAACAGGGATGGAGCTTCGGCATAGCGAAATCGATCTAATTCCTCTAATGACTTTTGGCTGGGCTTCGCTGTTGAGTACACCCGAGTGCGGTGTTAGGACGCTGCACCCCAGACGCGTGGATGAGGCAGGATGAAGCATCCGCCAAACTGCGACGGAAGATAGCAGGGATGGACTCACCATCCTTAACCTTCGAGATGGTTGCTATGAGAGGCTTGTATGAAGCAACGAGCTCGTCAAATTGGCTCCTGTCCAGTGTATCCGGCCAGACGGCTTTGGAACTGCCCGCCATAGCTGCTCGATCTCCCAACAGGACAAGCCAGAACCGAGGACGCGAGAAACTTAGCAGCTCGGGTAAACACAAAGACCTAAAATTGGCAGTCCGAAGGTTTACCAAGTCCAATTGAGATTCCCGTGAGGTTATTAGTCTGGAGTCCTATTCCTTGAGTATCTACTCGTTATTAGTACAGTCTCTGGGGCGAGGTATCAACGCGAAACTGATCCGTGTGGTTTGTACGAAGTACTTTGTAACCTCTTGATCCTGAGCCAGTACCAGCCACACCGTCAACCCCTCTGAACGTGGCTGGTGATCCCCATAAATGATAGGTGCCGGAATTTGCCTATCAGTGGATTTTGCCGCCAATGCCGACCCCGTTCTTCACCTTGAATCGGAAGGGGGAGAAAAAAAGAGCCTGTCCGTTTCACGAGGGACAGCTTGTTCCGATCCCTCTCCTTCAACTCGCCTCGACTTCTCCGACGACTTGCGAACATCGACACGCGCTTGCTACATACCCACCCGCTGGAAATTGGCTACCAAAGAACATAAAACCGCTCTCATACTCACGCAGAAACAACTATGGGCAACGTAAGTGAATCGCTTCGATTCGAGCGCATGTGATTTCTGATGCTTTTGGGGGGGAGACATTGTAATACGGTCTGGAGAACTGCAAGCCACGAATAAGACTAACCATCTTTTACAGGGCGCGAGAGCTCAGCAGAAGCGGGAACGCAACCAGAAGGACACCAAGGTCGCCAAATCCCAACTCAAAGTTGTACGTTCAGTTTTCGTGCAGAGCCCAAGCGACAACACCATTGCCCCCCCTTCTCTTTGCCTCCCCATTCTAGGTCGTTTCCTCTCGGTCTCTTGTAAAAAAAAAAAAAAAAAAAAAGTAAAAAAAAAGGTCCCCCATCTGCTAACCCATCCTCTCTCCGCCTTAGAACGCCGCGGCCAAGGATATCCAGTGCATTGTTTGCAAGGCCACTTTCCTCAAAACGACAAAGGCACCAGCGTAAGATCCCGATTCCAGCGCCATCTCCCCCTTGACCATAGAGTGTCAAGACGGCTGACATTCGCGGGCTGCAGTTTGACCGAGCATGCCGACAACAAGCACCGGAAGACTCTCGCTGAATGTTTCCCCAGCTTTGTCGCGCCTGCATGACGGGTGATTTATTTCGAATAGACTCTGCGGCGCAACTATCACATGCTGGTGGTTGGTTTTGAGTCCGGAGAATGGAAGGCAGCCAATTTTCTTTCCCAACTGATTTGGGGTGGATCGGTGGCGCGGGGCATTCAGCGACGGCGTATATGGTATGGGACTGAATATGAATCACGAATACTGCATTGAAAAGTCTAAGAGAGAAGAGAGAGAGAAACAAAAGAAGAAAAAAATAAAGGGAAGAAAGAGAAGATAAATCAGAACACGCCATGCGATCTGGTTCTTGAGGAATAGTGGTAACAAAATTTCGCTCTGGGCACTTGGAGAATGTATTTGCGCCTACGAATTGAGTTGCCTGCTACATTTCCTCCCTGCGTCCCTGCTCAGTGCGCTGTCACGGGCTGAGCTCCAATGGCCGCCGTCGTCACAGACCCGGCTCGCGCCTCCGCCTCCTCCTTCTCCCGTCGCAGCTTCTCCTGCTCCTCCCGAATCTCCGCCAAGATGTCCGGGTACCACCTCTCCCCTACGTCAGGGTGGCTTTTGACACGGTTCCGCAACGTCGCCTCGCCCAGCGTCCGCGCCTTGCCGCCGGTACGGAAGGTGAACTCGACGTCGTCCAGCCTCTCCCCGCCGTTCCGCTCGAGGACCGCCCTCCGCTGGGCCTTGATCTCCTCCGGCACCGCCCCAACACCGACCTGCTCGAGGTCCTCGAATTCGGCGTCGCCGCGCACGCCCTGGAAGAACGGGATGGAAAACCGCGCGCCTTGCCCCGCGGGCGGCGACAGCACGCGGTGCGTCGTCGACACGCACACCCCTTGCGTGAGCGCCTCGAGCCCCTGCCCGATGGCCACCACCAGCGTCCCGTCCACGGGAGGACAGTCGACCCACTCCCCGCGCATGTTCTGCACCTGCAGGCCGCGATGCGGGCTCGCTTGCAGGAGGTAGCTCGTCAGCATGCTGTCCTTGTGCGGGCCCACCCCTTGGCCTTGGACTCCGTCCCCGTATCCTAGCTCCTGCAGGTCCGGATACTTGACGATCTTGAGCTTGTGTTGCTGGTCCGGGTCGAAGTACTTGTTGAAGGCGTCCGCTGGTAGGCCGATGGCTTCGGCGATGAGGGAGGTGAAGTCGATGGAGATGGCACCCATGCGGTTCATGTATTCGGTCAAGGTTTCGCGAAATCCTGGCAGCACGGACGGTGAGGGCCACTGGTTCGGCGCTAACAGATTGTAGTAGAGAGGATCGTTTGGTCCGGGGACCGGGTGCTCCGTCGAGAGGTCGATCTGCTCGCGGTGGTCGACGGCACCGGCTGTAATCTCGGCCGAAAGACGTGAATATCCCAGGAATGATTTCGCCCTCTTCATCTCAATCTTGAGTCTAGTGACGAGTAAGAAGTGTATCTCAGTTAGCTGCGTCCCTGACCTGCCAGCGCGTCTTGATATTGTTCTCTCCGTGGGTTTGTACTTTTCCTCGACTGGAATGTCAAAGAAGGCTCGGCCGTCTTTGATCACCCGCTGAAACAGCTCATCTGGTATACCAACATTCTTCAGGTAGAGAAACCCAACTTCCATGAGGGCATGGCGGAGTTCGTCTAGGAACTGTGGCTTGGTCTTGGGGTCGTTGGCCAAAGCCAAGTCCAGTATCGGAACAGATGTGAATGACATTTGATCGTTACGGACAAGGAGTCGAGAACGACTCCAGGTCTGGCTGGAGGCTGGAACGAGGGCGGCAGGGTGAGCGACGAAAAGAACAGTGAAGAGTCAACGCTTTGAACCGTAGGGCTATAGATAGCTATGGGCGTAAATAATATGGCAAAATGAGCAAGTAGATGTTGAGATCTAGGGTGATAAGTTGAAGTGCTTCGTAGAGCCACAAACCGAGGTCGGATGGTGAACTGTGATAGATAGAGCTACGGGTCCCGTTAAGTCACCGGCGCGATGGCGTAATTCGACCACCGGCCTACATCGGCCCATGGTGCCTTTCGTCCCTTTCGTGCCCCGCATTGTCGCTCCCCCACTTTCCGGTCCTAGGACCGCGCCCCGCCTACACGTGTACTAAGGTACATACGCTAGTACAATATGGTACAACGCAGCTAAGAATTCATTACGGATACCATGTTGGAGGCGCATAGAGGAGCATCCGTGCTGGGACAGTGAAAAGCAGAACAGAGAGATATGCTTGCTATGTCTTGGTTCGGTGCCTAATTATATACCTAATGGGACTTCTCAGGCACTCGAAGTCGCTAAGGGTTTCGCAGATATAAGTTCTGTGACCTTGTAAAACATGTCCTCGATCGACGGCATCGCAAACGCTGGAGCAGCATCAAACAGTTCGGCCAACCGTTGCCGGCTGATGACCGCAGCATGAGTATCGTCTTCGCCGTCGTCCACATCCATCTCGTCACCAGCTGCCACTTCTTCATCGCCGCTGTTCTCCTCCTCGTATTCACCATCTTCCTCCTGCTGAAGCGGTACAATTCCTTGGTGCGCAATCGTCTGATCAGCCGACACCTTGTCTAGACCGAGGTCTTCTAGAGGCATGGAAAGCGAAACCGCAGCCTGATCCGAACTCTCCGTGACGGACCACAGCTGAGCCGCATCATCGAGAGCAACAAACCCGGAAGAGCTCGGCGATGACACCAAGCTGGTGATCTTGTGAGGAATCGATTCCATGAAAAGCGCTCGAGGATCCTCGGGTCTCAGTACGGCCATCTGCGAGCCCTCCTTGCCTGGAGCCACAAGGGCGAAGGTCCGAGACCGTCTGTCGACCTCTAGATGTGCAAATCCCGCCCACGATAGCGTCTCCTCTTGTTTTGGAAGCTTGATGCCGTATTGCAGTTCGTCCGCGACGACGTCATACACCCTCAAGTCATCCGACAGCGTAATGATGTAGGGTGAGAGGACCCGTAGGTGTCGTACGTCTCCCCGCCACAGGTTCTCCAGCGTCGTCCTCACTTGGCCCGATTGTGTGTCGACAACAAAAACCGTCCCGTCATTTCTGCTTCCGAAAGCGACAAACAGCGTGGAGCCGTCCTCGGAGAAGCTGAGACTCCCACTTCGGCTGCGTGGGGGGTGACCATCCGAAGCCACGAGGACATCCGCGCCGACGTTGCTTCCCAGGGCCGTGGTGGCGGCGCAGGTCCAAGACTGGAGAGTCTGGCCCTTAGCGTCTGTCGAAGTGAGGCCGTCTCGCTGTCTCGTCTTGCAATGCCAGATGCGAACGAGGCCGTCGTCGCCCAAGGTAGCGAAACGGGCGGACTGTGGGTCTGCTGCAAGAGCAAAAACAGTCTCGGGTCGACTTGTCGAGTGAGGGGAGTTGATCCTTGAGGTAAGGGCCAGCGAGTTGTCGTCAGGAGAGACTGTCCAGAACTTCAAATAAATCTCACGACGTTCCTGCATGAAATGTTCCTGCGCATCTGCGGCTACCTTCTCAATGTCCCTTGCAGGAGGCTTCCAGTCGTCAATGGTGGCCAGCCAACTACCGTCCGAGGAGAACGCTAAGTGTGTGATCGTTGGCTCGGATATCGCATGGCCTTCGGTCGTAATGTTGACGTCTGTCGGTTGCGTCCTCGCAAGGGCTTGCTTGGAGATACCCCTGAAGAGGCTGAGGTCGAATGACTGAAGGATGGGTGCCGATTGCTGGGATCCCGCCATGGCAGCTTGCTGTCCGGTTCCAACGCAGACGTAGAATTTCGATGCGTCCAAAGGGTTCAAAGCCGCCGGGATCGGTTTCCGGACTTCTCTCGACACTTCGCTCAGCCTTGTGACGACGAAATCCTTTGGTCGGGTCGTGAAACGTGCGGCAGACTGAATTCCTGAAACGTATGTTGTCGGCTTCAGCTCCGAGGTCGAGATGACCATCGCCGAGTTATCGTCCAGGTGGACTGCGTAGGATGACCCCGAAGGCGACACTGTGACATTTTCAATGCTACCGGGAAGATGAGGCAGGAGATTCTGTTTGGCAGTATCGACCTGCCAGAGGACCAAGGCGTTCTCCGAACCACCCGAAATCATGTAATGGCCTACAGTACGTTAGTGGAAAGCTGTTACGGACGGAGTCGTACTCCTCGGTCTGCCACTCACCATCCCTTGACCATTTGACGGTATGGACCGCTCTCCGGTGCCAGTGAACCTTCCGAGCTTGGATCTCTTCCTTCTTGGACTTGGATCCCCGTAGATTGTGCAACTTGTTCAGGAGGTCATTGTAGATCAACATGGCACCTCGTGCGCCTCCAGTGACCACATCAATAATTTCCGACGTTACTCTCCCTGACTGTTTCTTGGGCGTGGACGTTGCTTGTTTCCGGGGTGAGGACCTGACGTCTAGGGTGCAGACAATGTCGCTGGTCTCGAATGAATAGAACTCGCTCTCCAGATCGAGCCCGTCTTTCGCGCTTCCAACCTGAATTGTGCCTACTACCAGACCCTCTGCATGCGCTCCCACCAATGCCGAGCCGTTGCTTGTTGAGCGCAAGAGATGTATTTCATGGTCTGGCTGTTGCGTTTCGAAGAGAACCTTGGACACAAGGTGAGAACCATTCTTGCGGCAGTAGGCAGATATCGAGCCAGCATCTCTCCGTTTCTCCGATACATAGAGAACGTCGGCAGCGGATTTGTTGGTCGTGATCGGGACAACGCACATGTCCAGGGCGGTCTGTGACTTCGTGTGCAAGGTGTCGTCGGGTCTTGAGCCGTGCCGCCAGTTTATCTTCCAAATACGCCCATCCGAGCAAGCAACCCAGACAAAGTCCGGTTCTACACGCGAGAGACAAGTGGCCACAAGCAACGGTGTCGGTTTCCGCTCTCCATCTTTGATCATGGGCAGGGGAATCTTTCGGACAAGAAGGGAGTCGGCCACGGAATAGACTTGGATAGACGTCTGATAGGTCAGGATGAGATGTCTGGGTAGTCGTTAGAGAAGAACCAAGGGGTCATAAGATGCAACAGAAAATTCTTACGACTCATCTTCGCTGAAGACAGGGTCGATGTCAGCGATTCTGCCGCCCAAGGGCGAAGACAGTTTCCACCCCACGGCTTGGGCAGCAGGGGCCTTGTTGTCGTGGCCTCCAGGTGCGTCGTTGGCAACTCGTTCGGAGCCTCCGTCGGCTTTGATATCGGCCAGAACTTTCAGGGCATTTCCCTTGAGTTCAGCTTCCTCGGCGTCGCGCTTGGAAGCCTTCTGTTTCGCGAGTTTCTCGTCCTTGTGATGTCTTTTCACATCGGCTGCTCGTTCCTTATCGTTCAAGTCCCGCTTCCGCTTCTTCGAGGCACCGTCCCGGGATTTTGCATCCGTCTTGCCAGCCATTTCAACGATGCACACGGTTTGCGTACTGTTGTTCAAGCACAATATAACCGTTGCCGGTATGTTTCTTTCCTAGACTGGGCGGCAGAAACTTGACCTCGACAGGACCCTGTCTCCTAAAAAAAAAAAAAGATGCTAATGCTACCTAGGTACTGAGGTCGCAGAAAAATTTAGGCCCCACTGCGAAACACCTCACCCAATTGGCCAATACCGCACTGCCCTCCTACACCTACTGATAAGATAAAGAAAAAAAAGTCGGAGAATTCTCGGGCCATTGATTTTTTGATCTCCGAGAGGCTTCATTATTCTTTGCCCCTTAAGGTAAGGTATTACCCACGGATACAAGCGTGAATCACCTTCGTGCGCATCTGACAATCCTGTTTTCTCGTTATATTTTGCTGTAGACAGTTTCCTTTTGAGAAAAGGCATCACTTCGCATTGCCAAGATGATTATTCCGGTTCGCTGCTTCTCTTGCGGCAAGGTCAGTCAATGCGACGCGGTCACGCTCGACGCGACACGAAATCAAGGTGCTAACATGGAGAATCCAGGTGACGGGCGACCTATGGGAACGTTATCTCAAACTCATCGACGATGGTATCGCTGATGGGTAAGTTCAATATTTGTCACGCGCAAAGCGATATGCCGCTAACACTGGGCGACAGAGACGCCATGGACGAGCTCGGTCTGAAACGCTATTGTTGTCGCCGCATGGTCATGACGCACGTTGATTTGATCGAGAAGCTTCTGAAGTACGTATAACATAATAAGGAGGGGCAGGAGAAGGGCGGAATTGTTTCTTGATTCAGTCTCCGGTGCTGAGGAGTCGAGTGGGACGTCGTGCTGACAACGTTTTACAGATATACTCCGGACGGCCGTAATGAGAAGAAGAACAACCTGGCTGCATGAGCTACCTCTATCTTTCACGGGAGCGGGCTGGCTCGGGAAGTCTTTTTTTGGTGTTTGGACTGCATTGCAAGGCGTTAGGGGGGAATAAAATGGACATTGTAAGGATCCTGCAAAGGCGAGCCGTCGACAAGGGGTAACGGCTCTCGAGTCGATTGAGTAGCCGGATTTGATTGTTCGACCCTGGGCTATAGCAATACGACATTCGTCACATGATTGAGGAAAGCTCAGCAAATGAGGCAAAATCGCGGAAGGTATTTCGGGAAAACAAAGGACAGGAATCGAGACAAGCCTCCGCTATGGGGACCCAAGGCCGAATGCTAGGGCGGACTGGATGGATGGCTGATTGCAGTCGAGCGGTGAGAGGAACTTGTCTCCATCATGGACGGGGACTCGACATGGAACCTTCGGTAGGCTGGATAAAGCCTGAATGCGTCTGCCACTTGATGCTCGGCTGAACGATTAAAGGTCAGGTCCTGGGCCAAAGAGGCCGACCCTCAAGTGGGCTACGCAAACCAGCATATTGCTTGTTTCTGGCAGAGCTAAGGGCGAGCATATTCCTCACCAAACACAAACATGCCACCAACAAGTGTATTTACTTCGCAATACAGGAACCCTCGTTCATTCTATGCGTAGGTAATTCTTCGACCGTCAATGGCGGCAGTGTTGGGCAAACTTTTACTGCAATGCGCACCAACAGGTGGAGAATTGGCATGATTCGGCAGAAGCACAGCGGTTCCATGCTCTCGGTGCCCTCGTCGTCATGTGAGTGGGCAGCTACCTTATGGAGACAAGACCCAGCATGGCTGGCATAGATGCCCGACGGGCTTTTTGGTCCCCGAGCTATGTTTTTATTCCTATTGCCACTCACCCTGTCTTCATTGTTTTGCGGTCTGCCATTCCCTCCCGTCTTCCCCGTAGCCTAGCCTTCTGGTCTCTGCGTCCTTGGAGGACTGTCCCTTCTACTGAGTGGCTGTCTCGTGACCAACGCACGCGACCAGTCTGTTTCCGCATCCTACGAAGCCACACCTGATTCCCAAAGCTATTCGTACATCTATCCGGAGAACACACTTAATTATTTTTGCTCAACTCGGACGATGGGTTTTCGGTCGACTAGGATGTACGGCGGCTAAAGGGTGGTTGGTGCAGGTGCTAACCGCATGGCGGTCAATACCGGGGTCATGGAGCTCAATGTCTTCGAAAACTAATGCTGTCAGACCGCCAATTTTACAGCCACTGCAGCTAGTCTTAGGTGGATGAAGCTCCACGCATGAAGCTGGAAATCGTCATTTGTCAGCATATGAACAAGTCTTGATACAGATCATATCGTAATTCCCTCCAGTTCATCCACGCCGTTTGTAACAGAGTGAATGTGTTGCTTCGCACTCGGGCTGTAGCTACTTTCACTTTCTACTCCCATTACAATAATTCAATAATTTCTCGAATTATCGAATTCTCACGAGAATCAAAGTTCAACGCCTCCTATGGCTTCGATTCGTACTCGGGAGGCAGGGGTGGAGCCTAGACTCATGGGGACATGATTCCAGGCTTGTATCTGCAGGCACGTCGTGTTGGCGGGCACCAGACCTGCCATGGCGACCCATGGCGAATTAGTTTGCCGCGAGCAGAGCTAGCGACTTGCCTAAAGGGGGAAGTATCCGCCGCAAGATCTGTTAATGACGAAGGTGCAATGTAATACCTAGGTTCACTCAGGTCAATCTTTTGGACGGCCAGGAGAAAGTGGATGAGAGACGTCTTGCTCGTTGGGATGAAAAAGCGCCAACGGACGGAGTAGATTGGATTAAACGCGGGAACTCCACCACCATGCCGAAGCGATCGAGTTGAGTCGGCCGTCCCTGTACTACCTAGGTACCTAACGTAATGAATACGTTGTTCGTTATTCTCAGGGGCTGGCAGAAATGGCGCGAGTCAGCGCTCGGCTGACTTCGGCATGTGAGAGCTAAGGTAAGACAGGGCAGAAGTTAACGGTATGGGTAGCCTGCAAAATATTCACGCAGCGCGGATGAGTTGGCCGAAGAAAATGAAAATGGGTTAGGTGCAGTGAAGTAGCCGCGAAGGATTTCATTTGGCGTGGCCAAGGAAGCCTCTGGCTGGACGTTGGACCTGCGAGCTCCAGGGATGCTGGCGCCTATGCAACGTACAACGTACAACACGTAATGTGAGTGTAGTCGATGAGCATGCCGTCGGTCGCCTATCTGGGATGCTGCATAGTTTTGCGGAAGTAGCCCTGAGAATTGAAATTTGTCGTCAGGTAGTAATCAGGTAGTACAATCAGGGACTGAAAGGGTGTGTGTGTGTGTGTGTGTGTG
>NW_021167079.1:1918250-1947263 GCF_003711515.1 Sodiomyces alkalinus F11 | reverse complement strand
CAATGTGTTCCAAGACGTGACGTGTAGGGAGTGCTCCGTAGGACGAGAAAACTTTTGACAGCGGACCGATAAGCGAAACCGCGAACGCGTGGGCAGTGCTCCATTTTTTGCTCCTACCTTAAGTTGTCCAAGGAGCGTATCTTTACGCCGCTATTGGTTACTGAACCTAAATGCCTACGAACAGGTACCCTACGTACCTATACTGTAAGGTAAGGTACCTACGACACACCTGCTCTCCACGATCCATCCTTCCCGCTAGGTAAGGTACCTTACCTTAGACGAGTAATTACAGAGTACCTAGGTAGGTAACACAAATAGGTGCATGGGGCGGCTTACGTGATGCAATCGTCTAGCGTCCTCTAATCGAATTTATTAAGGTACCCGTTGGGTATTGCGGTTATCTTTTCGCTGTCTAGGACGGACACCACCACAACCACCGCCATCGCCAGGCTACCTTAAGGTAGTTATGTACGGGTACTTCGCACCTTCTCCACCCTTCAACCTCCTTGATAATCGGGTGCTAGGCCTGCTCTGGTCTAGCTCCCCTGGGGAGTTCCCTTGCACTTGCACGACCGGGGATTGCGGGCCATCGGTGGAGGCCCAAGGACCGGCGCTGTCCGGGCTGGACGGTTGTAACCTGCGACCCCACATGATGAGGAGTTGCATGGGGGCCAGCCATGTGGAAGCGAGATTTTTAAGCGCCGACGCTTGTTTTCTCTCGTGCAGCCCACCAATCATCTTCGACCTCCCATCCCCCAACACCAGCCTGGGCGCTGCGTCTGAGTGGCCCGCCTTTGCAGAGGGAGAGACGGACCCAGGGAGAAGAGAGGGAGGGGGGGGGTGGGAATGCAAGCCTGAGTGGCCTCAGAGCCTTTCCTTTCCTCTCTCTGTCTCTCTGATTTCTCCGTACGGTACAATCCGCACTACCAGCCTGCGTTCGCGGGCGAGTTCCTGCTTAGGTACCTTTACCTTAGTTACTAATACTTCTCTGGAGATCCACTCAGTTTGTCTGTTCCTGACTTGTTTCCTCCTTTTTCCCACGTAATTCGTACGGTACAGTGTCTGTACGAAGTACATCCAGACATTATGCCTAGAGCGTACCTGGTAATTGACTGCGTAAGTTATTCGTACTGGTTGCCCAAGAGTTCCCTTTCGTAATGGGATGCCCGAGGTTTCTTCGACTGCTCACCAGGTCCGCGATGAAGCCTGCCACTGCTGCCTGTTAGCCTGGCTGTTCACTCCATTTCGATGCCCTGATTTCTTGCTTCGGCCAGGGCATGACAAAACCACCGAAGGTCTCGACTTGTCTCCCTCTCGAAAAAAACCACTCACTCTCCTTCCATGTCTCATACATAACCCACCCAAATCACAACCCCCTTCTCATCCTGCCCGCAGTTTGTTGTGAGGTATCCCGAGATCTTGTCTCCATAATTTCCTGCTGCATGGGCGTGTTGGAGCTTCTGGAAATTACTGCAAAAACCCCCCTCTTAAGCGCGGCCCCGACAGCTGGGCCCTGGTCAATCTGATCAAAGGGACATACAACGTCCCGGCCGTGACCCCCCTGACCTGACTTGATCAGAGGCCATTCGTCCAATTCATTCCCATTTCATCTACCTATTCCTCCTTCCTTTTCCCACACTTTAAGAACGCCTGGCCCTCCACTGCCTCGAGCTTCGCCCTTTTTCTCGAGCCAACTCGACGTCTGTGGCATAGCTCAGTGACCGACGGGCCGACCCTTTCGCGACCACCATCCCTGCGTCGGGTACCACAGCGTAGCTCTACGCTGTTTCCACACGGCCGTCGAGAGCATTGTACCCGGCCATTGCATCTCTGCTTCTCCCAGCCTATCGACACACTGCCGACTCGAAAGGAAGCCGAGGGGGGCAAAACAAAGAAAGGAAACGAGAAAGAAGAGAAAAACGCCTTGCGAAACACAGTCGGGGATATCGTAGGTAGGCTGCTGGTACCAATTTTTTTTATTTTTATTTTAAATACGCGGTTTGTCGGACACTGGAGGGCGACGGCAATAATCTCTTGTCCCGCTCTCAACAAGCCGCTGGCGCAAGAAGCATCACAAACCGAACATGGCACTCGAGAACCCTCTTCGGTCGTCCTTCGAATACATCGGAAACAAATTCCCCGGTTTCTCTCACCACCGCGCTGATATGTCTGTGTCATCACCCGACTCGGAGGCGCTGCAGTCGCCGCCGTTCATTAGCATGTGAGACGTCCCCGTCCTGCGTTGTTGCTTGCTGCCTCCAAGCAAGTAGGTCAACGGATAGTTCTCTAATTCGTTTTGCATCGTTCATAGGTCTTCGGCCAGCCCAGAACGCTCTAGTTTTCAATCCAATTCTCTCCATCCCGACTCCATTCAAAGGGTTTCAGCGGCCATGCATTTAATGAGCCCCAGCGATATTGTCGGCCCATCCCCCGTCACGTCGAACGGCACCGAGACAACCGAGATCGAAGATGAGGAGTTCGACGAGGCTCAACACCAGTCCATGGCCAATAGAACCTCCCAACCACAGGTGGGTTTTTCTTTTTCTTCGGCTGCAGGCGACGAGGAGAGTGATCAGACTTGGATTGACGTATAGCTCAGCTAAGGATGATTTCGACGAGTGTCCCCGATCACCTGCGACAGTCGGGCGAAGAGGCCGTTTCTGTCATTCACGCCCCCGAGAGTTTCCGGCATTGGGTACTGAATCCCTGGCCTGTCAGACTCCTAGCCGGAAAGGTCGCGCGACTAACGAAAAGGCAGACCTCCAGCGAGCCAGTCGCAAGATCAGAACAAACAAGTACGAGGTCCTCTCCAAGAGCCGATACCGCGAGTCAGCAGACAGTGACGGATAATCAATTGAAGGTACGGATGGGTGTCCCCCCAGGACGAAAGCCCTTTACATCTCAACCATTTCCTCTTTTCTCGGGGCTGACCTGCACGTGCACATCCACAGTCCCCTACTCAACCCCATCCTCCTCCCCTATCGACAGACGTCACCGCCGTCAGATACAGTATAGACAGTGCTACGCCCAGAGCACAGGATCTGGAAGACATGCTGAGCGAATCATCACGCGTCAGGTCCAGCAGCACCAGCAGCCTCGAGAGTATGTTGGTCTCCTTCCCAACCTGTGCCTGCGCTTCGTCTGACTTGGGGGTTCGCAGAAATCGACGAGATCCGAGAAGCCGAGACGGACACGGAAAACTACGAAGAGGAAGTCTTTGCGACACCCGGCCTTCCCCGAGAGGAGACGGAGATCAAAGCTCTTCGGACAGCGCTCCAGGAGTGCTGGACGCTTTGCAACACATTGGCAAGCCTCAGCTCATTTCATCGGAGCCGAGTCTTTCACAACTCGGGGACACCCGATGCTCATGAAAAGGCATGGATGGCCTGCTGGAAATTGTGCCAACGCTTATACGACAACCGAGACCAGGATAATGTTTCATTCAGTGTCCGCGAGAGCCTGGATCTATGCAGGGACTTTTGCCAGTCCTTGTTTGATGTCAGGCATAGGAAAGACGAGGTTGCTGACTCTATTCTTCGGGTAAATTTTGAGCTCAGCAATCAGTACGTTTGCCTTTTTCCCCCCCTTTTTTTTGTCTACAGCATAAGCGGGTTTGGGCTGATTTTGTCGCAGCCTCTACAGCGCCCAAGACTTCCGGAACATTCCCGCGCCATTCCAGGAGAGGACACTGGAGTTTTATATCACATTATGTCACCGTTTGATGAAACAACGAGGCGAGGTGGCTGATGAAACCGACTCTCTCCTCAAGGCATGCTGGTCGCTAGCCGAGATGCTCTTCAGCCTGAGACAGAACAAGCGTGATAACAAGTCTCCGGACGAGGAACTTCTCGGGTCAGCCGTACAGGCTTGCTGGGAACTCTGCGACATCTTCCGGGACGGTTGGACCCGGGTGAGACCGGATCGGAACACCCCCCGACCGAGTCAGACCAGCTTTTTCCCCAGCGATCAAACCAACGGCCGCGAGAGCCGCTCCTCGAACCGCTCCATGCACTCCAAACGGGAGAGTCACAAGAGCCTAGGCCTGGCGGAAGAGCGGCCCCGCAACAAACCGCCTCCCGTCCCCGAGACCCCCGTCACCGAGTTCGAAGACACGCCCATCTCTCCAGAGAGCGAGTCGCCCAAGGTCCCCAATATCCTCGTCCTCGGGACCACATCCGACTCGGGCCGTGGTGGCCGTTGGTCCAGCAGTGCCTCCAACCTCTCCTCCTACTCGCAATCCAGCGCCAAAACGTCCAGTACCGCCACCGCTGCAACGGCCGGCGACGACATCAACGTTACCCGCGTCAAGGCCCTCATGCTCAAAGCCGCCATGAACGTCGGCTTCGTTCGCGACCAGGCCAACGACGGCAAGGCCGGCATGGCCTCCCTCCATGCGTTTGTAAAGCAGCTCCCCGCTGGTTCTTTCGGGAACTCGGCGGCGAACACGGCCTTGCTTCAAACCTACCGCAACGTAGTCCTGGGGGATGCGGCGTTCAGGAGCCCATCGTCCATCTTACCGGCCAGGGGCAAGCGTGTGTTTGCCCAGGATGTGGCTAAGAGTGTCAATTTCATGGTCCACCGATCCGCCCATTACGCCTTTCTAAGAGACTTGTTTAGGCTCGTCTTTGGGTTCCCTATTGAAGAATCCGAAACAAGGAAGAATGTGGGCATCGCCATCTAGCGCCGGTGCCCCTTTTCTGGACACTGGACAGGCACCAGCGCCGCTGGTAGCTGCATCCTTAAGGCCAAGTCCGATAGTCGACTATCCCTACTCCCCGTCGCGACAATCATCTGACAATCAGCCGAAGTCGAATGTCAACGCGAATCTATATCCATATATAGTGATGCCCATCCTCCCCCCCCTTTTCTTCTCTTTTCTCCACCTTTTTCCATATTTTTTTTTCCTATGCGCACACGCGCAAATCATCTCAGCCCGTCGACTTCTCCCAGGAGAAGCTAGCTGCCCTTCCAAGGCGTAACGAGGCAGCGAGCAACGCAGCTTACGACTCCCATACATTCGTTATTCATGCACGAGTACGAGATACCCATTTTGGATGGCTTTTGTTTTCTGGCGCCCGGGGCTGGAGGAAGTGCTTTCGTTTTATCCCTTTTCTACGAGGTAGATTTGGTGAAAGGCTGCGAGTTGATTTAAGAGAATTCTAATCAGCGACGAAAAAAAAGAGATGGGAGGTCGCCGTCGTCGTTCACTTTCCCTGCACACTGGATAAGAACAATGGTTATTGGGCTTTCTTCTACCCTTGACAGACCTTGACGAGAAGCGAGATTTGTCGCATACGGTGTAAACTTGGCGGTGTATAGGGGATGGTAGAGGTAATTCCGTATTTATACACCTCTATATTTCTCCTCGCCCCAAGACCACTCTCTTTCCAGGAATGTCTGTAATGCCTGTATATGTGGTCTCTTATATCATTCATGTGTATGTTCTCCTTACAACTATGTCCTCCCGACCCGTCTACAACTCCCTGAGCTCGCCATACCACTAGCCACGCCTAAAGAACCGCGTATAAATCCCTTGAAGTAAGAATGTTCTTCCCGATATGCATACTGACCCAACATGGCTGTCTCAGTTTCCCAACATTGCACGACACCTAGGCAGTCCCCGACGACCTCAGCTTGTCTAAATCCTCATGATAATTGTCATCAAATCCATCCCATATTTCCTCTCCTCTAATCCACGCAATATAATCGTCTTGCTTCGTTTCCGGGACTTGGTCAGCTACATTCTCCCCTCCCAGATCACCAAGCCTTGAGCTAAGATTAGACCCTCCCCCTCCTGGCACTGTTCCGCAACATTGGCAAGCGCCCAATCGAACCCAATGGATTTGTCGTCCGACGTTAGTAACAGTAAAGCTGCGTAGGGTCTTCTCGTCTAACTAGAGGTAAACTGTATCTGCACAGTTATGATAATTTCACTGAGTCAATCATAGAGAGAGCTATTATATCGTTACATCATTCATATAAGACCGCATTTAACGGCTAAGGCATTTCGCTACCTTAGGACCCTCACGTTAAGGCCGCCATTAACCGGGGCTTCCGTTAACACCAAATTATTCCTAACTTAGTTATATCTATTAACCTGCCGGGATCGGGCAGATATCATACCCAATACTTAGATTTATTATCTTATCTTTCAGCAAAATACTTTATTTAATTAAATAGTCGTATAACACGATTTTATGCTTCTTTATTTTTACCCGATATTAATCAGGACTAATAAGCACTCCTTCTCCCGAAATTACGGTAGTTATTTTACCGAGTTCCTTTATAATTATTTAGCTTATTAACGCCTTCGTATTCACTACTAGCTTACTTATATTAGTCTCTAGGTATGGTTATATATCATACTTTTATCGAACTATAATAATAAATTTTCACTATTTTTCCAGCACATTTTTCACTTAAAAATGTTGTTTCTCGGTAATTTTCTTTTATTATTATCGTTAAACCTTTAGGTTTATAACTTAGAGGCCGTTACTTACGACGGCTGGTACGTGGTCTCCATCTCTTCGAACGTAGCAAGAGCAACCTCTGCAGAGCGATCTTGAGTTGGGGCTGTGGTGGCCTGCGGTTGCGCGTTGAGAAGCGCGCTCCAGTCTATGGAAGCAAAGTCTATGTCGCTCTTGGTTTGGTTCCATGGCCCGGCCGGAGTGTCCTCTTGATCCGTGAAGTACTGGCCCCCCGGGAGGAGTTCGGGATCCAGGGGTATATCTTGTTGATTGTCTGTTAGGGCCCATAAAGTGACGTCAGGTTCGAAGGTTAATTGATGGCCTTGAAGTTCCGGGGTATATTCTGCTGTACTGGTGATATTGTCGTAATACTGTGGAGTTGCGTTGTCTTTGCGAGGAAGCAATGCCGTGTTGTAGGCCGATGGTGTTCCGGGGAGATCCCATGGTTGCCTTTGTGTAGAGGCAGAATAGCCAGGGATGTTCGACTCTTGAGCCATTCTCTGAGAAGAAGTACCGTAGTCGTTGTACGTGGCACCATGGCCGCTGTTCGTATCGTTGTCACCCCAGGACTGCAAGGTGCAGCTAGGGCTTGAGTTATTCTGCGACGTCGACTTCTCAGAGAGCCCAAGGCTGAACAACCCGCTGAAGGTATTGTCCACGGTGGCAGCAACGCCGGAAGATGGTTTACTTTGCTGTCGGTGGCAGAACGCAATAGTGTGGCCTAGGGGTTGAGAGCTGTCTGAACAGGGGTAGTCACCCTTGCTGAATTGTTGCTGCGTTGCCCATCTTATCTCGCTTGTTTGAAGTGCCGGGGGTGGTTGAAAAAGTTGTGGGCAGGGAAAGGTGAACATCGACGCCTGATCCAAGGGGATATGAACTTTGCTCTGATAGTTCTGGACGAGGGGCAGTATGGGGGAAACTGCTGGGTCTGGGACAGAGGGTACAGTGCTGACTTGACGTGGCGATGGCGGAGTAGCCCCTAGCTGAGTTGAAGCTGTCCTGGCACTCGGTTTGAGCTGCTCTTTTGTACCACCGTCCCCTGTTGTTCTGAGTCGTTTGACCCGCCTGCCGATATCAAGTCAGTACTTACGTGTCTTAACGAAAGAATGTCCTCTGGAGACCGTTGGGCTGTTATCAGGGGCAAGTTCGATGACCCTGAAAGGAGCCGAAAGGCGTGCCCGTATTGGTGAAGGAGAAATTGAGCTCACCGGGGAGAGGAACAGGCACTGGACGAGGAGTCGCTATCGTACTATTTCCTCGTCTTGACGACTTGATTGACCAAGCAGGTGCTTGAGGGGGTCAGCATCACCGCGTGGTTGGGGCCCTGGGGTGGAGGACATCCACGCACTTCAAGACTGGATCGTTGCCATACTTGATCCGGACATAGCGAATCTGTTGAGGTCTCAGGGTCTTCTGAAACCTCTCGTGGTAGCTTGATATAATGGAATTGACCGACTCCTTTCTCAGAACTGCCGCGAGAATGAAGCGGATCTGCACAGACGTGTACTCTCTCCCTCGAGGCATGTTGATGTGAGTATCCTGTAAATATGCTGTGATATTATGTGACTGGGTTCATTGCTCAGTGTGCGAGTAATCTTTATGTCGCGTTCTTCAAACCGAACGCCAAATAAATACGATACGAGTAGTCTTTATACTTAATGGTTAGTGAGAAGGAGAGGCTGGAAACTCACCGCGCGTATTGTTATCCTTCAACAAGAAGGAATAGGGAGTTGGGCAAGACTAAGACTGTAGCCAAATCACTCTGTAAGGTAACGCAGAAGAGTAGGGATAATAGAAAACCAGGCTGGCGCGCCCAAGATAAAGAGAAAAATCAGTTTTGTGTAAAGAGAACATATGAATAGTGTTTACTTATAAAGAGTCTATTGTTATCCCTCAACAAGAAGGAATAGGGAGCTGGGCAAGAATAAGACTGTAACCAAATCACTCTGTAAGGTGACGCAGAAGAGTAGGGATAATAGAAAACCGGGCTGGCGCGCCCAAGATAAAGAGAAAATCAGTTCTGTGTAAAGAGAACGTATGAGTAGTGTTTACCTATAGAGAGTCTATTGTGTGTGGTAAGTACGTTTGTTAACAGCCAAGTCACTTAGACTCAACTCATAAGGGTGGTTCTTAATATACTTACCATTGTTTCGGGTCTTATGCTCTTTCCACTGTCCTAATTCCACTTATGGATAGTATTAACATGCATAAAAGCATATCAAGCATGCCATATAAACAAGGTCAACGGAATATCTGAGCAACATAATTGAGTGGACTTTTACTGCCCTGGCCATGGCTGCCTTAAACAGACTGCGTCCGTTTAGGTCAGTATACTGACTGTGATGACAACTCACCCTGTGGTAAAAGATAAAAGATCCACGGGACTTGGATCATATCATATCCTCGTGTATTCATTCTCTGTTCTTTGTCATGCCATTTACCCCAAGTACTGCTTGTATGTCTATGAGTCAGTCTATTATGCGTCTATCATGCAAATGCCCCTTGGCCAAAATGCACAAGATCAACAGCAACATCATACCTCCCTGTCTTGATGTTGGCTGCGAACGAAGATACCCCACCAACACTGCACGTTGCTCGACGCTTCGTTCTCGTCCCAGTCGTCTTGCCCATCGAGTATACCTTCCTCAACACAAGTCAGGACGTCCGGGCCTGCGAACATGGCATTTCGAAACTTCTCGAGTAGACGCTGCGTGGCTGCATCTCGCAGCGGTACCATGACTACAGCACGCGAGGTCTCATCGAGCGATAGATGATCTGAGAAAGCGCTGGCCAGAAGAAATGGGTGGTCGTCATCGTAAAGCGGGTCAGCCGCGAGGACAAGCTGGAAAAAAAAACAGGGGTCAGTCGTCAGCTGCTATGAGCCGAAACGGGAGTGAACATGAATGGGGATGAGGAAGGGGGGAAAACGGACCTTGAACTGGTTCTTCTTGGAGAATAGGTCCTGGTCGACCTCGTCCTCCGAGCCTCCCCATGTCAGGGCGCCGCAGTCAAGCGAGCCACCCATGGACTCAACGACGGCGCTGTTCGTCTCGACATTGTGTCGCAGATTGGCCATGATCTCAGGCAAGTCGCTGAGGACGACGTGGACTTTCCACAAAGCCGCCGCAGCTAAGCCCAGGAGACCGGTCCCTGAGCCGAGCTCAAGGACTGGCGGCCTGGGTTGACCCAGAGACTCGTCGAACAGGCGGAACAAAGATGTTGAGCCAAGGCGCGGCAGGTGCTGGGCCAGAACGTAGGATGAGCCCCACGTCTTGAGCCCCAGGGAATCTCCCGTCAGGGGGGGTTCGCGGATGGTCAGCTCGAAGGAGGGTGAAAGGGCGTCTTCTCTGAATGGCCATCTACGGATGATTTCGCCCATGGCTAGAAAGGGGAGAAAAGAAGAAAGCGATTAGGAGAGGCGCTGGGTAGAGTAGACACGAGAAAGTTAATGTCATGAATAAGACAAACCTGCTCTCCCACATCTCTCCGACAGTCGGCGACTTGCCTCCGACCAGATGGCTTCCTTCTCATCTTCGGACTCGATCCAGGAAAGGCCGCTCTTGATGATAGTAGATAGGTACATCGACGTTTCCCGCCGCGTGTAAGCAGTGGCCTCTTGCTCCTGAATAATTTCCGACCGCCTACGCTTGTGATTCCAAATCGGCGGGCTGAGCTCTAAGTGTTTAAGACACTCCAGGAGGTCTACACTTGACGGCTTCTGCCATATCTGCGGGAAGTCCTTGGGATCCAGTATCATCGTGATAACCTTCCAGCTCGCGGCAACTCGCATGATATCTTGATGCTTGAAGCTGAATGGGCCGGGCGCCTTGCAAGTAGGCATTTCACTCTGATGGTTGGCCACCTTTTTTTTCTTTTTTCTCAAAAGTATGTTGCTCGGAAATTTGCTCGAAATGTGACAGGATACGTACCCAATACCCCACATCCGCGGTTTCCTTCGTGAGGAGCCTTCACGCCAAACCTAAGGTAGGTATACGTATACATTTCGTTCTAATCTCGGATACCGACTCTCGTACGAAGTACACGTGTATACTTTCGGAGTTCGTGGGTCAGGGTCAGGCACCTTCGGAGTGCCTGTCGTTGTGGACCCTGATAGTGGGGGTGAACGGTGAACCTACCGCGAAGCCACTTCGTCCGTCGCAGCTGGAGCTATCTAGAATAGGAAGGTGGGGCAAATCCTAAATCCAATCAGCAATGCACAAAAAGCCCCGCACACGTAACTGGCAACGGGTCTCTGTCACACTCCTTGCCCACAAGGCTGCGGCTGACTCAGAGACCCCACTCAAAATTCAAGCACAAAACCCCCCATGCTCCCGCAAATTTTCCAACTTACTTTTTTTTTCTCCCTCTTCAAGCATTGTCGTCTCCAAAGCTGCGTTTCTATGCCACAAACAGAGAGATTGCGCAAGCAGTCTCTCATTCCTGGCATATGAGAAATTCGGAGTAATCTCTTCAAGTCACCACCCTTCAGCCTCCTGCTATGCGGCGAGGAACGGGTCTGCCTGTGAGGGCCTTGCGTGACATCACGTCTGCAATTGGCATCAGAAAAGCAGGCCCCGGGCCGCCCCCTCGTGTACCCTCTTCGAGGGGAGGATGGCCAGCGGACTCGGTGTGCCTATGGGAGAGCCGTTGCGAAGATTGTGTAAGGACACTTGAGTGCAATACGCAGCGTGGGTACCGCAGCCGGGGGTCCTCCATAACCCTCGGTTCACCCATAATTCGATTCCGATTACTCTGGAGACGACAATGCTTCATTTTTCCCCCGCAGGTTAGCTTCTATTCCCTCTTCTGGTCTGACCGTTGAGCTAAGGATACTACTGACGGATATAATGTTCGCGGCTCCCATGACATCCACCCGAGTCGGTTCTACAAGATCCTCCTGCAACCCCTACTGGATATCGTCCCCAGCGTTAGCGCTTTGGTCTTCGTCGAGATGATGCTCGCAACCGTCACCCGAGCCGTCCTGCCCTTTAAATAGGACCTTGTTCTCCTCCGAATCTGGGTCCGCCTCTACTTCACCTTGGCTCAGTTCCGCCACGAGCCGGTGCAGAGAAACCCGACTGCGTCTGGTCTGCCTCATCAAACCTACTACTCTCCGCCCACTTTCTTGGATGCGAATAACTTGTTCGTTGGCTTGCCTTGGGATAGAGACCCGGAAAAGGTGATTCTCGAAGTTGTCGAGACAGAACTGGACAGCGCACAGCTTGGCATCCAAGCCTTGCCCCGATTCTCTGTTGGATCGATTTTTCTCCTTCCACAGCCTGTCGAGGGTACCCATACCGCAGTACGCCTTGATATTACTAACTTGTTCATCGAACTCCGTCTTTAGTTGGTTGCAAACTTCCCGGGTCTCCTGATACTGCTGGACCAAGTGGCGCAGTCCTAATCTGAGCGGCTCCATTCTCGCCTTGGCTGATACAGTATAGGCGGACCTGCTGTAATCGTCGGGCACCAAAGCCATATTGCCACCGCTGCCCGGAAGCCCCTTTTTCCAATGTGAAGGAGCTTTCGCGAAAGTTCGCACTGGCGCTGCCGGAGAAGGGTAGACTTTGGGATTCGGGTGATGATAGCTATGCCTTGCACGGCCCTGATGCGTAGGAAGGGAATGAGTTTCCGCAGTTGACATTCGCCCAAGGAAACCACTGATGTACATGGACGCAGCAGCCTGGAGCTCCGGGTTATAACAGATTAGATGAGCTCTGGCGTCTTTGGAGAATTCGGATTTCTTCGGCCGATTGCGATTGGTCCTGGAAGTACGCGAGGCTCGAAGAGACATTGTGCGGAGTTGTCCGGTCATGAACCAGCTCGCTCCTCAAATGTGTCCCTGGGCAAGAACAAGTAGAAAGAAGCTCACCACCTTGGTTGAGCCATCGTATTTATATGTATCTGGAAATAACAAAAAGTAATATCTCCAGTTACGGGCACGTTCACATTACATTTGCGGCGTTGTGAGTAATTTTCTGCGCATCTCCTGCAATTGTTCGTCCAACATGGACAAACACGTCCTCGTTTTGGGAGATCCTATATGTTTTCCATTTCATACATAACCTTCCGCAAAAAGAAAGCCCGGATAAGTGTTTGGTCAGGGCACCATTGCGACAGGCCCCCGTCTTCATGGTCGTGCGTGAGGGATACCATTATAATGCGGTCGTTTTGGAGGCCTACGTAGCCAGCCAGCTTGCAGACCAAGTCGCGGGGGATGCAAGCCTGAGGATGCGTCTTTTAGTATGTTTGTATGGTTTGTATGCAGCAGGCAAAGTTGAAGAACCATCTGGGCAGGAAAAACAAACCAGAGAAAACAAAACAGAACAAAATAAAACGAGAGAAAAAAAGGAGCACCGGTCTCGCCCCCCCTGCGCGGTCTTCCGCGTTGACTTAAACTCTTTTGGACTAAATGACCCACTAGTTTTCCACCACCTTGAATTAGGTGCGTTTTGTGCAAAACACACCTAATTTCGGGTAGGTAGTAGAGAAAGTAGTGGATCATCTAACCCTGAAACACCTAGTTTAAGTCGACCCGCAAGACGGCGCGCCCGGGGGGCAATTCAACACCATAAACCGAAATGTAAGAACATAACACGACACGTCTCCCCGTTTAAGGGAAGGAAAAAAGAAGACGAACTCCCTCTTCGTCCCCCGTAACAAGGCCGAATTTTAGTGTTTTTTAGTGTTAGCATTTAATGGCTGTAGTTGCTGAACTAGATCCGTCATCTCCCTAGCACTTCGCCGATCATTCATTATATCAACACATTGGCACTATGATTTACGAAATGTGCCTGGATCGGCAAATCAATCGGACGAGACCCGATCGAAGGGGAACCCGTCAGATGGGAGTGATTCGCCTAGTTGGACCTCACACGCATCGCTCCGTGTGGCTCTCTCTGCTTGCCTTAGAATGACGAGAGGGTGGGAATTGTACCACAAAAGCTCTCCCTTCCCGTGGCAAATTGCTGCTTGCTAGGCAAATCCTTAGGATAAGGAGCACGAGTATGACTTCCCTGGTTAAGGGAAATGCGGGAGGGTTACATGTGTGCAGGCAACCCGCGAGGTCCCACCTACTACTACTGGTGCCTTGCATCGCAACAGGGTATTGATGGCACATCATACGCCCGGAGATATAGCCACCACTGCTATGTCATTTTCGCACCAGGAAAGGAATCCTGACTGAATGTTCGCTTTTTCCATTCAACTGATCTGTTGTGGTACCATCCCGGGGAAACTTGATAGAAACATCGCTGACAAAAGTCCACTCCATGACCCAACCTTCGGATCGTGATCCGGTAGATGCAAGTTGTTCGCCCATTATGCAAAATCCCGGCCTGATTTCTCCTAACCAAGAACAATTTTGACGCCCGAACCAAACCTGCGTCCCTACCACTAGGACTGATGCAAGAGACACACCTGTTTGTTTGTGCACAACAATGTGCGGCACAAAGATATTAGGCAAAAAATAGGAAGGAAAAAAAAACCGCTGTTGCTGATACTGCTCTGGGTATACTGTTTTTGGTCTCTGTGTGGTCGAATCGCTCTCGCGGGCCTGCATGTCGACTTTCCGCCTGTACTCGGTTTTTCATAGCCCGATCTGCATCGCATAATTCGCGAGCATGCTCATCGTGTATCATTTCATTCTGCCGCGCGGAAGCTCGTCATGATTCAGACCACCGCAATGGCCGGTGGACACTCTTTGTATATCTCCGACTTCATATCCTGAAGCCGCTGCCTCATATCCATCAAGTGCGCCAATTGGTCCTGAGGGGGGTGGGTCATGCTGGATATCTGCTTGTGAAGTAAGGCATATTTCTCGTATTTTCGCTTGAACAGCTGCGCCTTGCGTACGAGCTCCGGGTCCATTGGCTTGTGCTTCTTGATACCCGCAGCGCTCGTGATGCTTCCCTTACTGGACGACCCATCATCGGATGTGTCTGCGGCGGCTTTTCGCTTTCTGTTAACCGGCGCCGGTTCGGGAGGCGCCTTCCGCCGTGGTTCCAGGTCCGATGCGTTGGTCGGGGGTGACGTGGCGAGGGGCGAGGACTTGGTTGGGGACGTGTTCTTGGTGCTTTTGAAGGATATTGTGCCGTTAGGAGTCCCACGTGCGCTGTCGGATGCTGTGGGAGGCTTCTTGAGACTGACGGCGGATTTTTGGCTCGTCTTATTCGCTGCTGGTACCTTGGGTTTGATACGCTTGGCCAGCGGAACGCCAGAGCTGGAGCTGCTATCATCTCCTTCGTCTCGCGGTCGCTTGGCAGTTTGTTGGCTTTTGATCGGTTCCTTGACGGAATCTCGCTCGCCAGACTTGAATTTCAAGGTCGCCTTGGCCACTGCGACAGGCTTCTCCTTCGTCTCGCCTACCGGGGCGGGAGAGGCCTTACTGGTCCTTGTTGCAGATGTTGTGGCAGCCATGGGTTTGTTCTCGGACGGTTCGGATTCCGAGTCCGAATTGGTGACGAACTCTGCCGACAGTATCCTGCCCCCCTTGGCCGTCGAAGGCTTCTCCTTCGCTGCTTTATTAGGCGATGCCCTGGCCGAGGCCGTCGTGGTTGTCTTGGGTTTGTTCGAAAGAAGTCTCTTGACCTGGGAACCCGCGCCGGTGGCCTTCTTTTTCTTAGCTGGCTGCGAGGTAGAACGTGCCATTGGTTCTCCACCCTCCACATTAAGCTGGTCCTCGCTACCGGCCTCACTTGCCGCATCATCCGCCTTTTGAGCCTTCAGCTTCGGCGTGGGTACAGCCGGGCCCTTTGCAATGTTGGCCTGCACTTTGCTTAGAACCTTGCCCTTCCCACGCTCTTCTTTGGGCAGCAGCTTCTGCCATTGAGGCTCATCCACTCCTAGCCGCATCCTGTCGAAAGTCCGGACGGCGTTGTCGATGGCACTCTGGCGCTCCTGGGGGGTATCATAATTGTAATTCCACACGTCCAACTCCTTCCAGCATTGCTTCTTAGCGAGTGTCCACTTCTGAGTGTCCGAGTTGAAATCGGCCACTTTCTCGATTGTCGTTTTAAGGTCTTCGGCCTTGCCGGTCCACTTGGCCTCCAGATGGTCGTATGTCCGGTCGGCAGCCGCTAGCTCGTGCACTATCATGGCCCGTTCTCCCTTTGCCTTTTCCATTGTTTGTTTCGAGGCGCCGTAGCCCTGGTTAAGCGATGGGGAACCAGAAGCAGTCAAAGCTGGCGAGGAAGGTAAAGAGCCCGGTTTGGCGCCGGCAACTCCGTATGACGCCATACTCGACAAGTATTTGGACTTGGGCCCAGACCTGCCTGGCAACTTCCCTGCGGGTATCTTGTCCAGAATTCTTGAGCTGTCCGTTCGAGTTAGCTTTTGCTCCCTCTCGCAAACCAGCTGTCTACCGAGCACGTACTGCTTCTTGGAAGCCTCCGCAGCCGCAATAGAGTTCTGCAGAGTTTCTATATCCGAGTCCAAGGCGGAAGAGGCTGAAAATGTTGTTAAATCTCTTGGCCGCGTGCTGCTATGATTCTCACTTGCGTCGGAATGTGGTGAGCTTGGCTTTTCCCAAAGGGATGTAATTTGCGGGATTTGAGCTGCCTTCTTGATCGATTCAAATGGCTTTGTGAGAAAAACATCGGGAGGGAAAGATTCGGTTGTCGGGGTCGGGGTATGGCGCTTTGAGCCGTAGAGGAAGGTCTACGAGGAACACACGGTCAGCTCTGAAGACGAGAGGGCCACATGGTTCTGAACGAGGGTATCTACAAGGCCGCCTCACGGCGGTCCAGGTTGTGTGCAGGGACTTGCAAAAAGGAAAGCAAGTGAGCCAAATTACTGGGGCGCAACCACATTGCTCGCTTGTTTTCCAAGGCATACATGGGGTGCGAAGCAACTGGCAAGAGCCAAGAAATAGACTTACCGGGCAGTTTCCCAATGACAATTGGATGTTCTCGCCATTCTGAATGCACTTGATCATATCTTCAATAACGCCATCTGACAGGGTAACGGCGAAGGCTTGGGCAGGCAAGGGTGAGATGGAGCTACCCGAGCCCTCCAGCTCTAGGCCGGCGTCTGGAATCTTGAGGGTAGTCATGATAGTTGTACTGCAATATTGCGTAATTGTCGTCCAAGCAATGCTTCGCCACGGTGCTTCGTCAGGGTGCTTCCGTTAGGTGAGCTGTGCAGGTCCGAGAAATGGTACAGAGGCAAGATTGGGAGAGCATGGGTCGAGATTGATGTCGCCGCCGGGGGAGTGCGAGGGCCTGAAGGTGGAAAGATGGTAAAGAAAAGATGCCGAGGCAAATCTCAGGCAGGTTTGATGAGGAAAGAAAGAAAGAAAGTTTCCTGAGTAGCGGGCTGTTTGTTACATTGTCGGGAGAAATCGAATAGAAGAGAGCCTATTCGATGGGGGTACTAGGAAGGCGTGGACAATGGCGAGGCAATCGGTTTGTTCTGAGACCGACAGAAAAAGAAAGCCGCGGAGTAGAACAATGGGAAAAGAAGACCGAAACAAACGAGCAAGGTGAATCACCCCACCACAGTTGAATAGCTAGGTGAAGGAAGAGAGGTGGGAAGAGAAGCAGTAGGCAAGGAGAAAGAGGGGAGAAGGTGAGAAGAGTGAACCGCAATGAAGCAAAGGGTCAGGTAATGACGGAGCAAGGCACACGGGACAGACGAAGTCGTACTGGGGACATGGACTCCGGCTGGGGAGTGGAGAGGTGTGGGCGGAGAAAAAGAGGCTGCCCACCCAACACACCCAAACACCCAACACTCTGCGACCTTTAAAGTTCGGCTCATCCCTCAAGGCAGGTACAGGTACCTCCAGCAATCAGAAGAGACCTTGTCCTGCACAGAGAGGGAGGGCGGGCCTCCAGTCAGGTTTGTTGTCAGGTCATATACCTCCAGGTAACTGGTGCACCTGAGTGCTAGTATCACCCCACCCGCCCCATCCTACCCACTCTCTTCCCGAGTCTTCAGTCCCAAATAGGTAGGGACAAAGCATTCCGGCATGTACCGTCCTCCGTCTTTTTTCGTTCTGCCCAGCAACCTCGGTGCCTTTTCTCTCTCCCACCATCAGGTGTGTAGAGGACGTAGAAGAGGATCTACCTACGTTAGTTGGCAGAGGGGCACGTAGGGTATCGGAACATTCGAGGGGTTTTCAGATCTTCCCGTCCATGGGTGCCAAGCGTGGGCGAGCATATGTACTTTGAATTACTCCGTAGGTACCTATTAAGCACTTCCTATTTCCTCTCTTCCGCCAAAAGAAGACAAGATGGTAGGTAAGACGACAAGCCACTCGTAGTTTTGGAGGCAACTCGACTCATTTGGCTCAAGATGTATTGAGACGCTAAGGTAGCTAACTAGTAGCAAGTACCTAGGTTAGGTAGGGTGAACTGCTGCGTAGGTAGGGAATGGTTGAGATGGAACTCGACCAGGGAAGTTAAGCTTTCGGGTGCTACAAGCTGATGCAGTCCCTCACCATTCTGACGGGCACAGAAAGAACCAGTTGCTGGAGAGCCGTGTAAATTTACCTACTTACGTAGTGGGGAGTTTTGTTGGGAACGTCGCTTCGGGAGTCTTCGAACGTCGTCAACGAGGTTCTGACGGAGTGTCATTATCTCTGCCCGTGGGGTGTCGTGTGAAATCCCTCGGTGAGCTACAACGTACACGCAGCGTGCACCTCACTCTCCGCGTGAAAAACTACTAGAGACACCGAGAACGTGCTACAGCAGAGTAGCGCATGTCCAACCTGTGAGTTGCGCGGTCGGTGAAATTATACTTCGTCCTAACTCGAAGGCGCCTTATCTTCGCAAAGGAGCTTTTAAAGGGCGTATATTGTTACGTAGAAGGCTTGTTGGGCCTTGATCTGTCACTGTCGACGCCGTCAAGAGGCCAGGCGTGAGGCCCTTCCCTGGAACTTGTAACTACAAGACTATTAGTTGTACTCAAGTACACTGGAAGCCAGGCGCCAGGCCTGTTCGCTTAATGATTCAACCACCAACTGCGAAATAATGGTGTCTCGACAGAAAACCGCCGAGGTACCTATTATACGAATGGGTCAGACTACCTTATTAGGTATTTAATTTCCATTTGGGAGCCAACGCCTTGATGGCATAGCCCAGACAGATGAAACGAGTGCCAAATATCCTAAGATTAACGCAGGCCTTGGGAAAAGTGGTCCTGTCGTCCTGGGGGAAGCTCCAGTTCTTCGTACCAACAACTACCTTACCTTATCCAATTATTACGGTACCTAGTAGCTGAGTGATTAATAAGGTACCTAGCCAACACACGCACAAGGCACAACACATCGCTCTTCTTGCACGGTCAGATACATTCGTAGTAAAGCATAGTCGACGGGAGTGGTTACTGATATATACGCCATGGAATGGAATATTTCGCCAGCCTCTATGCCGCCTCGTCTGAACCTTCGCTAACTTTGCCTTCTGACGCCTCTGGAAGGGAGGGTAAAAACGGGAGGGACTCGATGTGGAGGCACCCTTCACCATAACTTGGGGGCATGCTGACCACGTGAATTCCGGACAAGCAGCGCCTGGTCCCAGTCTATGAAAGGTCTTGAAAAGGTGCAATAAATTGAGAAACCTCCACCGGAATAGTTTGTGTAAAAACAGCAGACGAGAGTCTCAAGGCTGCCTCCGTCGCTTGGGGTCGGGACGTCAAGCCAACATAATCATTTTTACTACTACGTGTCGAGTACGGAGGAATTTGGTGCGCCCATAATAAGTAAGTGCGAAAAATAAGGTAAGGTACCTAGGTAGGTACCTTAGGCGAAGACATAAAGTATCGCTCATCAACTGAGTGTCTCGGTGACTTCACTGTCTATTGCGTGCCGGGTTGACTCGATCTTGGTGTGTGGTTCATCCGGTAAGTTATTAATTAACTGAACATCGTCTCCGGTCACATTGCTGAGGACACCAAGAGTCCTGACGAATACGGTCCTAGAGGGATAGCCACTGAGATCACACACTCAGGGCATGGATTCGCCTTGACCAGGGGCAGTATCCGGTACTCGGTACATGGGAAGTGGATGTGTAAGGTACGAAGTACTTCGTTGATTGACGGCAAAGTGGCACCCGGCCACATGGATACACGGACAACAACTAATTCCCCAGCCTTATAAAAAGCATCGCTGTCCGGATGGGTACCTATATCGATTATCCCATGACTGATATGACTAGAGATGGAAATATCAGAATTGATAAGTCTGAAATATTCTTTGGTCGTGCAACGAAGGATTGATATTATGGCTAAGGTAGGGTGGAGTTGGGGATGGGGATGGGAAGAACCTACAGCGTATGTTGTAGGTATGTTGGCGGCCTTGGCCGTCCATAATTACTCGGGGTCGGATACTTATTTTTAACGAATCCGGGCACCTGAATTCACTTGCTTACTTACAACATAGCGTATACATAGGTAACATGCCAATTATTACGTTTCCGCGGCTGCTCATAGTCGGAACCACGGTCTTAAAGGTGAAAAGAAAGTGTCGATCGGCAACGATAGTTCGGGTGCCTCGCCTGGTCTCCGAATACCCGTGCCAGCAAGTGCTTCAGGGTCCATTCATCGCACCTGGCCCGTGCACGCTACGCAATCGAGCCACCCTTTGGGGGTGTGGATAGTGTGCCCGTGGATAACAACCTCCCCGAGTACGGATATCTCAGGTCAGGTACCCTATTGGGTAAACCCGTCCAGTTGTTCGAAAAATACCCGTACTTTGTTCTTTGTACCAATGGCTGGCCATCGTAAAACCGGGAATTTGGCTTATTAAGAGTTCAGCCATCAAACGGAGAAGTCAGCGGACATTAGTCGATCTTCGGTAAGGTAATGGAGGTTGGGTTGATAATCTTTGAAGGATTCTGCTACGGACGACCCCTACGTGAGTACTTCGTACTGAAAGCTTTGGTTCTCTGGGCAGCGCCGAATTCATTCTCATTCAGAATACCCAAGTCGATAAATCTCGTATCTCGCGCCGCACGTTTTCGAGCTCGCGATACACTTGGCTGGGCCGAGTTAACATGCCATCTAGGTAGCGAGGGGCGAGTTGGGAGTCACGTTGGATGAAAAACTTTGCCAATGCACCGATGCAGTCCTAGGTCCCATCGCCCAGGAGCGAGCAGCTGCAAGGCTCATTGGGCCTCCTGGGTTGGCACGCTATTGTTCGTACTAGGAAGAGTGATGACAGTCCTGCTCACCATGCGTTGACCTAGCTATGGGGTAGGTCTTATAGCGGTCAATTAGAGACCCAAGAACGGATATCCGTGCTGGATTATGGGAAAGTCTTATCTCAAATAATCCATCGATCGGGAGTGAAACATCCCGTGGCGATCCCGTTTCTGCCTCCGTTAAATGATTGTGCTGAAGTGACGGGGGGTGCGAAGTACGAACAAGACTCGGGTATCGAATCTCTAACTCTCTCGTTCGGAACCTTTTAGTTTTCTCGTCGGTCTCTAACTAATTATCGGTGAACCAGTCCAGCTCATTGACGAAGTCTATAAAAGATCCCTTTGGCTATGACTTACGGCTAGATATCCTTGCCCCACATGCTATAAACAGCCACCCAGTTGGCCAGTGTACACACGCTCACCGTACTTCGTATGTACTGAATAATCGCTACCTTACATATGGAGAGCCAACAACTAGGTAGGGGATTGAGCCCTCTCGGCCTCGCCACGACGCCAGGGAATGCCTCCGCCGTATTGGTTCCGCGGACTTCGTAGCCAACAAGTCTACAAGAACGTTCCCCGGTAGGCTATTGCACGAAGTATGGTTGTTGACGTCTGATTCATCCGCAAAAGCCTCCAAACACGCTGGCCCTGACATTGCTCGATATAGAATTATCAGACGACGGAGCACTCCGCATATAAGAGCACATAAATAAAGGGTTAGAAATTGGAATAGCCGAGTTGGTCGACTTGACCCAAAATCGTCGTTCTGTTCGACGGAGGGTTTCACGATACGATATGTTGGCACAGCAGCAACTACAGCAACAATCAAGAGGATGAAACATCGCATTCAAAATGAATTATATGGTAACTTGTGCGACGAAACAACAATCTAGCTCCGACAGCTCTTTATATCTCTTTCGTCTAGTCTTGTTTTGTATTTCCTTTTATAGACGGATATATGTGTTACTGTTGTTTCCTCGCCCGCCGGGAACTAGGAGTTGAGGGTTTTGCGATGTGCTGGCCATTCTCATACGACAGGTCGATCCCATCTCGTCCTCCCACATCTTACTGAATATTTGTGAGACGGAGAACAAGAAAGAAACCCATAAACATCCACCTCGCACAGACCTAAGTTATGCCTACGTAGGTGGCTAACCAGACCAGCCAGTCACTCCGCTCCGCCTGTCACCATTGCTGCTGTGAATTCTTGTATTAAATACTACAACGTACGTCGCGATCCGTCTCACTTCACGGGATTGGACTGACCAAATCTTGCCAGGATGGCCATGCGGAATGCAAGCTGTGTCTCTTATGTCGAACAAACAGTGAACCAGCAGAACATTATCTCAATACCGTCACAACTGCAACGTGACTCCATGAACTGCGCATACACGTGGGCGATATACCATTCTCTACCTACACACCTACCTTACCTACGGTACCGACCGACCAGTGCGTGTGGCAATTCCATCTCCTCCTTTTGTCCTATCTTGGATTTAGCTTGCGTTTCGCGTCGATAGCTTCCACGCTCATATGCTTGGCGTAACTCTCAATGGGGGTTTGTTTTCTTGGGGCGGGGATCCGGACAGAATGACTTCCTACCTATCCGTCACTAATTCTTAACGGGCACAGCACCCATTGACACATGGGGCAGTTTCCCTCGGGAACAGAAACAAAGACGACGAAGGGGATACTTCCCGCAGGCACTAACTCCTACCTATTCTAAGTCGGCAGTCCAAGCATGGCGATATATATAATTTGGCCGAAGTAGAATGGCAGTCTCGCTAAGCAGCCAATCGCTCGTTTCTAAACATACATATCAGCGAGGTAAGGTAGCTGGTATAATCCGGATTAAAGAGGAGACATTGGTAATTATCTTTAAATTTCAGAGGTCGAGTGCTTCGGTACTTTTACGGAGCTACCACTTGAATTCGTCCAGATCCTTATGGGTCCATATGAATCCCATAAAGTATTCGAACCAGTTTACCTTTGAATTATACCGAAAATTTTGCTTACTCACCTGATACAGAGTAGTTCCCCGCAGACCGAGGTGGTCGTAGTACGGAGTATTACCGCCCAGAGGTTAGAGTACAGCGAGACCGTGGTACTGCCCTAGAGTTGGTTTGGAGGCCATATTCCCACTCCAACAGTGTCGTAGTAGGCGAAGAAAACACGAAAGCCTTTTCTACTATACCTATTCCATAACGTAGGCAAGATATCAAAAGTAGGTGACACGAGGGAAGCTTCGACCGTCTCTCTATTCTGATTCAAAGGACGACTCAGATTTTCGCGTCATGCTTTTGCCGTCGATCGGCGTAAGGCCTCGTGGTATCGGGCGGAATCAACCGTCGACTAGTCCACACCATCTTCCTGTGCGGCGCATTGCTAGGCCCGAAACCGCAAGCCGACCGTCTGGTTTGGTTTGGCTTGACGGCCCATCAACGAAACCATGGGACGCCTTACAAAGTATGGAGTACGAAGCACTATCTAGCTATACCGTTGTACATATTCGCCCTACTTTAACCACCCACTACCGTAGCATTCTGGGTGGGGTGGTGCGTGACCCACTGGAACAGAGGGATAGTCTGACGGTACCGCGCCACGACGGAGACCGGCTCAGGAACCCATCAGGAACCTGTGAGTACGAAGTTCTACTGTCTCTACTGTGCGTACATACCTTATGTACTCCGTACATATCCGTACGCACACATCGTATGCACACCTCAATGGTGCCGAGATTTGCTTCGACACATGGTAATACATGGTCTATTCATTATTCGTCAATGTTAATAAATATGTTTCTCTGAGAGACACGTCTCCCAGATTTCCTTTCTCTTTCCTGCCGAGTTACGGATAGGGGTATAGCGGCATATAAAATACACACATCCGAGTCCCCTCAACAACGACTTTCAATTCGTTCGTCCTGGACGTCTTATCGAAATACCTAGACACTCCATAATTCATAGGTACCTACAGGCACTCATAGCTCATTCGCTTGTCGTTATTTTTCACGACTTGTAAGCCCAACCGCCTCCCGCCCCTGATCTACACTAGATCCCTCGACCTGCGCCATCCTGCAAGCGATAAGTGAGAGTTGTTTCGGAGGAAGATCGCCGCAGAGACATACGTTCTACAATGGTATGCGACATCGCTGGCAGAACCTGGCGAACGATAGATAGCCCAGAGTGCACAGTTACCTATTTGGCGAATGTATATACATCATCTCCCAAGTACGAATACATTGCGTATGTGGCGAGCATGTCGGTTTGCTGGAAATCCAATTGTTTTTGATCCCGATTTCTCCGTTAAACCGCCCGTACCTAAAAGTAAGCACTACCCTCCTGCTGCAACCTTTTTCCCCTTCTTTTGTCACCTGGCTGGTGAGCGGCTTCGGTCGGCAAGACACGGCGTGAATGCTCCCGGAGTTCTGTTCCAATAGACAAACAAATTGGCCTCCTTCCCGCAAGTAGAGAGTCTAGCAGAGTCCAGCAGAGCCCAGGCCCTAGGCGAGCTCAATATAAGTTTCTGGAACATGTAAATGGGGTAGGTAATAGCTTTGTTGTCCTGGCCACGAAGCCATCGGCGAGAATACTACTGGTATGAATGAAGTGCGGAGTACACCAGAAGCTTGCGTAACAGCCCAGAGTGGACAGAGCCGGCAGACTGAAAATCCGAACTCAGCTGACGTTCAGTCAAATGGAGCGATGCGAAGGACACAAACAGCTGAGCAATCGCCGGCAGATTGAGCTCTAATAAATGATGATTACCCATCCTAGCTCACCATCCTAACTCACCATCCTAACTCACCATCCTAACTCCTCTGGTCCACGTCGAGCTTCAGGGAAACCCGCTTGTAGTTCGGTCGCACATTATCAGGTCCTCTTGGATTGCAGATGACTCCCATTCCTAATTGAAAGCGATGTTGAAAACCGGCCCCTTTTTCTGCAAGGTAAATTTCAACAAAAGTCGAGATAGACCTGGACTGACCATCCGTACACCCGCCACGTGCCAGCTTTGATGCCGGCTTCAACCTTCCGCACGGTGGTGACCGAGATCTGGTATTCTGAATACTCATGCCCAAGGGTGAAGGCCTCGCACCCAAGACTCAGTGCGTCGTCGAAGTCGTCTTATGAACCATCCCTGCGTTTTTGATTATCGGCCCAGATGCCCCTGATATGGGAAATAACTGCGGTTGACAAAAGAAGGCGTTGTAGACTCGAGGGGAGTTTTCCGCCGTTGGACTTCGAGGATAGACGCTTGGACACAACATCGTGCCGATATCTTAGGTCGATATCATACCTACTAGTTCGTTCCCCCACTAGGACCTCGGGTCTTTCGCCTTCGCATTTTTATCTACCTTTTTATCCGTCGCAGAGTCGTCAATGATGCCTTGCCCCCATGATTAGCGCCATAGCAGAAATTCAAACCCCTTCCAGGCTGACCACCGACGGCCATGACAGCCCTTTATTGCGTCTTGAAAAGGAGGATGGCGCAATGGCCGAGATAGAAGTATATGAAATGCTTCGTCTCTGTTCGATCAGCGAGTTGTTAGCTCACCATACACATAGGGCCGCATCATAACACCAGGGACGGCGTTAAGGTAGACCTTACCGTGCGTGACAAAGCTTCCAAAGTTGCGTCCAACAATGCAGTGCCATGTCGGTCCCTTGCGATCGTCAAACTGGATCGGGAAAGTCAGCCCCCGAAGCCCAGTCATTGCTTGATCTCAGCGAGACCGGGGTTTACTTACGGTTTTCTTGATGTGCTGAGCAATGTCCTGGCCAAACTGTCAGTGGAACCGTATCGAACAAGCATCGGGGGTCGGGTGTAGCACTAGAAAATACCTTTTCAATGGTGAACTTGGCCATTGCCTCCTGAGCTGTTCAAACCCTTGTTAAACGTCCGTTCCATTACTGTGATATGTTCCGGAGACTATGTGCCCGACATACCAACTTCGATGACCTCCTGCTGCATATCATCCGTCTACGGAACGGTTAGCATGCTTCCTGCTGTTCGTGTAATTCGTGAGCTGTACCATGTCCGCCGACTTGATCTGAACTGTGCGCATCCACCCTGTCAGCTTGTGTCATCCACAAAAGATAAAGGTTGCTAATTGTAGCTTACCTTCGAGCTTGACATCCCGAGGGGCGTCGATGCCTCCTTTTTCGGCCATAGTTATCGGATAATGCTGTTTCGAGGTTCCGTAAAGCTGTACCACGCAGAGGACCTAGACCCACAAAAGTCGCGTCAGTTATCCTGCTGCAGAGGATCTGGGATGCCCCTCCTCTAGCTGAAGAGCGCGGGGCCCTGGTGGCGGGTTGTAGCTATGGCGAAGACGGGTCTAACCGTACAGTATAGTATCGAATGCTCGCCTGTATTGTGAGGGGATGAATCCTTTGGCTTGCCCGGACCCTAAGCTTGGTGGACAGAGGTCGCTGGAGGCGAGAGTATGGAGAGTCGGTATGTTGTTTGCTACGCTCTCAGGGTCGATACCAGTCGAGACGAAGATAGACGCACAGACCATGGAGGGAGTACAGGGACTTGAAACTTGGAGCTCCCGAGTCCAACCAGAATTCTGCCTTTGTTTCAAACCATTTCCGATAAGTCACGTGTAGATAAGAAGCTAGATCCAAAAAGAAAAGAGGAAAAAAAAAGTTGCACCCCTAAAAGGTCTCCGATGATACCTACTTCGTCCTTTGTCACATATATGTGACTTTACCTTCTCTCTTCCCAACACAATGATCATGTACTCATAGCCACGACTTTTCCGAGACCCTCCTCAGATTCGTATCGAGTCTGCTGGTCCCAAGCTGTCATCATGGAAACGTCCCGAATCTTCATCAGAGGGCTGCCGCCTACCATCACGGACGCTGAGCTCCGAAAACATTTCTCAGCTGGTAACCGAGAAGTAACAGATGTCAAAGCGATCCAACAGCGACGCATTGGCTATGTTGGATTCAAGACGCCGGAAGATGCAAAAAAGGCTGTCAAGTACTTCCACCGATCGTTCATTCGCATGTCGCGATTGTCCGTGGTGCTGGCAAAACCGGTAGGTGTCCCTACCACGCCCTTCTCGATGGTTGTCTCTTTCTGATGATGATCATAGATTGGCGACCCTGCTCTTCAGAAAACCATCAGCCATCCTCAACAGCCGTCCAAGACATACTCAAACGAGCGGAAGCCGTCCACTCAGCCGCCTCAAGATGCTGCTACGGCTGAATCGAAGAAGCGCAAGCGAGACGAAGTGGACGAGTCAGACCCCAAGCTGCAGGAATATCTTCAAGTTTTCCAGCACGGAAAGGGACTTGCAGATGAGATAGCGGAGACGTTGACTCCTGCAGCGGTCGCAGAAAAAAAGAAACTACTGGAGGAGGGCGAGAGCGACGATGAGTACGAGCTCATTCCAACGCGCCCGGAGAAGAAACAGATGAGACAGGCGCCCCATGATCAACCTGAAAAACTCTCAAGAGAAGATGATTCGATGGCGGTTGATAAGGAACCTGAAGCAAACGGGGCGGGAACTGAACCTGAGACCGAGGTGCAACCCGACCCCGCGCCCGAAGCCAATGTTGCCGCCACAGATGATGACTGGCTTCGATCTCGGACGAACAGGCTACTGGATCTCGTGGATGAGGACGAAATGCCACCACCTCTCCCGAAGAATACCGATGACCAAGTGGTTGAGCCTGAGGTGAAGGGTGATCAGGTGGACCCCCAGAGCGAACTCCAGACGCAAGAACCCGAAGCGTCCATTGCCGATGTCCCGGGCGATGTAGAGAAGGATGGAGAAGATGCTTCGATCGCGACGATCCGGAAAACAGCCCGGCTCTTTGCCAGGAACCTGCCCTATACGGCGGCAGAGCCCGATCTGCGCGAACACTTCGAGCAGTTCGGGGAGGTACAAGAGGTAAGGAGATGTCTTCCTTTCCCCCGTGACGATTGCCATTCAACATATATTCGATCGTGTGATGAATCCAGATAGGGACAGCTGCACCCCTTTGGGGTATGATGCGAACCTTGGATCAGTATTTTAGTAGATGCTTTGACAACTCTGATTTTCGATCAATCTCTTCACAGCACTTCTTCTGAGACCTTATGATGTGTACTCGGCAGGCTAATCAAGCGTCAGGTGCATATTCCGGTGACAAAATCTGGGTCCAGCAAAGGGTTCGCGTTGATCCTTTTTACCAGTGCCGATTCTGCTGTCGCAGCATTCCAGTCGTTGGACGGTCAGACCTTCCAAGGGCGATTGCTCCACATTCTACCAGCAGCTGGAAAGAGAGACATCGGGGCAGACGAGTTTGAACTCTCTAAGCTGCCCCTTAAGAAACAGAACCTGATCCGAAAGAAGGCCGAGGCCGCCTCGACCTTCAACTGGAATTCGCTCTACATGAGCCAAGATGCCGTCAACGCGTCCGTGGCTAGCCGGCTAGGCGTGTCCAAGTCAGAGCTCTTGGACCCTACGGACGCCTCGGCGGCAGTGAAACAGGCTGTAGCCGAGTCCACCATTATTAACGAGACCAAGCGGTTCTTTGTGGCGAACGGGGTTGATCTGAACGCCTTCAAGTCGCACAAGCGGGGTGACACATGCATTCTTGTCAAGAACTTTCCCCACGGCACTACCATAGAGGAGCTCAGGAACATGTTTGAGGAGCACGGCACTGTGCTGCAGGTGCTCATGCCCCCGAGTGGGACCATCGCCATCGTGCAATACGCACAACCCGCGCAGGGCAGGGCGGCGTTCAAAAAGTTGGCCTACAGGCGGATCAAGGACTCTGTTCTCTTCTTGGAAAAAGGCCCGATTGACTTGTTCAAGAATGACCATGTTCCTCAGGTGAACCAGCCAGAGGACAAGCAGCAGCAGCCCTCGGGGATTCAGAAGTTGAGTGTCACGGAGCTCCTGGAGCGTGGCGGCGATGACGAAGAGGAGGAAGCCGAGAGTCACTCCGTCTTCGTAGGCAATCTCAATTTCTCCACCCGGAGCGGCGGTCTTGTGGAGAAGTTTGGGGGGCTAGAAGGGTTCGTGTCGGCTCAGGTCAAGACAAAGACGGATCCAAAGAGGCCGGGCCAGGTGCTCAGCATGGGTTTCGGCTTTGTCGAGTTCCGGACAAAGGAACAAGCCCAGGCTGCCGTCAAAGCCATGAACGGCTTTGTCCTCGATGGCCACGCCCTAGCAGTGAAGGCATCGCATAGGGGACGTGATGCGGCCGAGGAGAGGCGACGAGAGGATGCCACCAAAAAGAAGGCTGGCCAACGGACCAAGATCATCATCAAGAACTTGCCTTTTGAGGCCACCAAGAAGGTACGTGAATCTGTGTCTTATCAGAGCATCCCCCTTCGCCCCATTTGCTTTGCTCTTTCCTCGCTCTCTTTTTTTTTTTTTTTTTTTTTTTCCTTGTGGTCGC
>NW_021167079.1:1782308-1918173 GCF_003711515.1 Sodiomyces alkalinus F11 | reverse complement strand
GCCTTTTGAGGCCACCAAGAAGGTACGTGAATCTTTGTCTTATCAGAGCTTCCCCCTTCGCCCCATTTGCTTTGCTCTTTCCTCGCTCTCTTTTTTTTTTTTTTTTTTTTTTTTTTTTTTTTTGGGTGGTACTCTTCACTCCTTCCAAACAGGAGGCCAAGTATTAGAGTATTACCCAGCGACGGAAACGGGAGACTAATCTAACTAATTACTCGTAGGACATTCGGTCGTTGTTTGGCACGTATGGCCAGCTTAGGGCGGTTCGCGTTCCAAAGAAATTTGGCCAGACCTCGAGGGGTTTCGCCTTTGCAGAATTTGTCACGCCACGCGAGGCGGAGAATGCGCGCGCAGCCCTCGAGAACACACATCTTTTGGGACGTCGGCTGGTGCTCGAGTTTGCCGAGGCCGAAGCCGTCGATGCCGAGGAAGAGATCGAGAAGATGCAGAAGAAGGTCGGCGGCCAGGTCAACAAGGTCGCCTTTGCTCAGCTCACGGGAAGGACCAGGAAGAAGGTCAATATTGGGGACCAGGGAGACGAATTCGATGTTTGACAACGGAAAGGCAAGGCAATTGGATCAATGTTCTGGATAGGCGGCGTTGGTTAAAGGGCGCGTGTAAGTGAAAAAAATGGATGATACCACATTTACATGGCTTAAGGCACAATCGAAGAGATGATGAAAGGGAACATTCTCTCTCCTGGCATGTCAAATCACCATCACTTCAATTAATTGTTTTATCGAGGGAAGAGAATGATCTAATTCCTTTCTCTTTCTCTATTGCCCAGATAAGTCAAGTTCCTGGCCTTTGTGGCTATCCCTTGTTAAGGATGGCATTTTCCCTCCTGGTTATCTTGCTCCCAACAACCCTCTATTTCTTTATGAGGGGACTTCCATTATGCATGAATAGCTCAGTCTTTTTTTCCTTTCCCTCTTTTTCTGTCTACTTTATTCATCCTTTCATCCATTGATTCATTCATAATTAGTAGACACTGCCTTCTTTTGGTTAGTATCACGTCTTTCCCCTTTCCCATCTCGGAAGAGCAATTCTTCGTCTTTCGTTCTCATCTTAGTTACATACCATGCGACTCGACACACCAGCTCTCCCAAAGACAGCAAGTAGAGAAGGGGGGAAAACGGATAACTGCTCCTAAGGGTGGTTCATGGGGTGTGGATCGAGTCCTTGAGTCGCACGTCCCCATGAACTTGAATTCTCTCCCTTGCATAACATCCCCCAAGTTCACAGTTTACCCGGCTAACCCTCTCTGCCCCCCTTGGGGGCGGCCCCTCCTGCTAAGAAGGGTCCATCCGACTTCCAGGACCTCAGATCAGCCCTGTTTTTCGATTCGTCATATAAAATTGTACCTTGAGGTGGGATGACATGCATTTTTTAGGGTGGAACAATTTGGTGGCCTGCTGCTCTCTGCTAGGTGGAGTTAGATGTCTCAACTTGCATCTTCGTCTGCACTGGGAAGCTTCAAGCCTCTGCTCCAAGTGAAGAAGAGACAGTCAGTCCTTCGGCCATTTATGGAAGTGTTTGAATTCATGCGCACACTGTTGCACTCCCACACGGAACATGTAGTCTTTCCGTTGCCCTCCCGCCCCTGACCCGCTGTCCCTCTGGGATATCTGACTCCCCCAGAAGGAAGAGGCCCGTTTTGACGTCGCTTACGGAACTGCCGAACCAGGTTCTTCAGCCACCCTAGCAAGTGAGGTCTTACGCCCACGGGGAACCTTTGGTACCGTAGCCCTTTCCCAGCAGCAAGTGATTTGGGAGATAGGGCGTGAAGCAGATGAATGACCTTTCTTTCGATGGTTCTCTCGCACCCTCTCCCTTGCACGGACACCCCTGCCATCCACCCCTCCCATCTCCTTCTTTCCCTTCCGCTTCCTCTTTCAGCGGCGCCGACGGAGCGGATCGCTAACCCGAGGTCCTGCCAGTAGGCCGACTTTCCAATTCGGTAGGAAGTCAGGTATCAATATACTTGTTCCTGGAAAGCCCATGGCGCCTCTATCCTCCTTCGGGAGGGACGCGTTATGACCTTGTTTGGGGGGACGCTATGATGCCCTATCTTCTACCTCCTCCTACCCTGTACCAGAGGCATCTGCCTTGGTAAGGATGACGTCCGAACTGTCGATTGAGCACGTCGGGTAACTCGGCACTTGTCGACGTGCGACATGGATCCGTGCTGTGAGCTCTTCTGACAGATGCTGATCATCCCCTATCCCCCGCGAATTGGGATCCCGATCTCTTTCATCCCCCCCACCCCCCCTTGTCCCCGTCTCCCGAACGTCAGGAACTTATATTTCGTGCATTTTCACTTCCCTTTCATGCCAGTCAGGCGCCCTCCTCGTTCCTCAACCTCAACAATATAGCTGAGATATGCAGTTGTCTCGTTGCAGAACCTGATGTATCGTTCCTCCACTGCTCTCCTCAATATCTTCCTGGTTCGCGTCTCCCTTACTCTTCTTCCCTTCGTCTCCATCGCGTACCTCACTCGCGCCTCCGTGTCCTCGCAGGCTCACGCGGGTGTGTCCTCCTCTTAAAGGTAGAATTCCTCTGTCCTTTCTTCCTTTCAAAGGCATTCTTCTTCACATTCTCATCTTCATTCTCCGTACCTGGACTCGGAATCCGTTTGCATTGTTCACAGTGCCTTGCTTTGAGGCTCGTCCGCACCCCCTTCAGATCTTGGCAGCATTACTTGTTGGGTGTTCTCCGTCTCCGTGACCTGGACAGAGAGAGGAGGGCAGAGAAAGAGTCGGACGGAGAAGTGAGAGTCGGGCAATGTTCATTGGAAGTATGGAGCACCATCGCCCCGTGCTTCCATCGCAGCATCCTTCCTCCACCTATGGGTATGACCACCACCAGGGTGGGGGACCATCCTCATCCCACTCCCGTCCACCACTTCGTGAGTCCACGGGTAACGCACAACATCTCAGTGTAGGTGCCCTGGGCATGTCGTCCACTGCAACAGGAGGAGCCGTGACGGGCCTAGTGCTCTCATCATCATGCCGCCAGGCCCCGTCTCTCGGCATCTACTCCCCCTCCTTGCCGCCCTCAATCCCCACGCCGGTGGTGCCTTCACAAGCCGGACCCCAATACTGCGGCGGTAGTGGCAGCGGCCGAATGAGCGGCTTCAGGTCAAGGGCAGATCAGCTCCGTCTTGCACGTCGACCCAGACACGATATCAACCCCATTTACTTCGCTCCTGAGTTTCGGCCCTATCGAGATAAGCAGGACCAGAAGGACCCGAACGAGAAGCAGATCTGGCCGAGGGTATTAGAGGACGCTTTCTTGGACTGTAAGTCAACGGCCATCGAGTCCCCTGGATAGAAAACCAACGAGCTGACCAATCTTTGCCTCAAAAGCGTTGTTGATCATTCCGCACATGGGAAGGAAAAAGTACAGCATGCAGGGGAAGCAATTCGGACGCAACATGCTCATCAGCGAATATCTGTGGATCGCGTATTGTTGCAGCCTGCAGCCTGGACAGAAGGCGGAAGAGCGCAAGCGGAAGCAGGTGTCCAGCCACATTCAGGTGGTCAAGAAGATGTTTGAGAAGCACCGTTGCTGTAAGTCCCTTCTCCGTACACTCGGTCGACCTCTTGGGGAGACATCTTAGCGTGGCAATAGCTCAACGAACCCCTTTGATGGCAGACCATTTCTTTTTTGTCAAAGATGCCGAGAAGAGCGAGGCTCGTCTCAAGGAGAACAATGCCGAGATGGCTTCCTTTAAAGACAATCCCGTACTCATCGCTCTCTCGGAGGGTAGGCTGCCGGACGTGCGGCCGAATTATGAGTACTTTGCGCAGATTCTCGCCATGGATTCCCAGGTCGTCATGCGAGCCAAGACTTGCTGGATCTTCGTCTCTTCATCGGACGTGACCCTCGACGAGGGCACGGGTACGGCCTTTGACCGCAATGGCAAGGCGCTCGACACTGATATGTATCCCCATCTGGAAAAAAACTTGCACCGGGAGACGGACAGCGGCCTGGCGCGGGGCCTTGCGGGGGGGGGTGTATTGCTGCATGAGTACAACCGCGAGCTTACGCAGAAAGAGTCGGCGGCGGCGACAGAGATCTCTCAGGACTGGGAGGTCCGTTTCCCGGTGCTCCACAGGAGCCTCGAGGCCGCCACAGCAGAGAACCGTTGGCTGGACATGCTCGAACTTACGATAACACTGGAGCTCCATCCGCGCAGCAATTTCCCCACAGGATCGGAGCTGAACGGCTTCGTCGAGCTGAGCATCGCGCAGCCACACTTACAGAACCACCGATGGAAGTGCGTCACGTTGCTGCAACGCCCTGAAGAACTCTGCCGCGCGGGCGAGGGCGGTTCGGTGCTCGTGGAGCAGACGAGCGAGGTTGGGGTGCAGTACATGCACAGGCCGGGTTGCGGTAGAAACAGCAGCGCAGAAGGCGGGAGTGGCGGCCTGGAGTGCGACTGCCGGACCAGACCACGTCAAGATGTTAGGGTGCCGTTCCCGGCGGCGGAGTGGGCAAGCATCCTCAGCAGTTGCGCAGGGTACCTCCAAGAGCCCATCGACGCACGGTCGAGAGCGGGCGGCGCAAGCGGCGATGACGCCAAGGCCGCGGAGCAAGCGACGCTTGACTCGGAGCGAACTACGGCGGAGCTGATCCAACAGATCGCCATGTTCCAGGAGTTGTGGTCATGCCCGCCCGACGCAGCACCAAACCGAAGAAAGTGGACGCGGCGAGGCGTCCTTCTGTGGAAGTTCCGCACGGTGTACGCCTTCGACGACAAGGGCAGTCCTGTTTACGAGAAGGTCAGCGCGACAAAGGGACGCAAGGTCTCCTTGGATGGGGATGACGATGACACAGGATCCGGGTCGAGCCGTCGTTCCAGCAAAGCCAAACGCATGTACCATCCGCCTGGGACGACATGGCGGTTCCTGACGGCGTTGGATCCTATATCTCCGGAGCATCAACGCAACGTGTGCGTCAACCCGGCCACCAATAACTCCGTCCCCAATCGTGACATGGTGATGGCGCCCACCCCCAGTTACCCGCATCATATCACGGCGGCCATGAGCGAGAACCTCAGCGCGGCATGGGACACCGTCACCATGCCTGGGCAGCTTCCAAGTTTAACCTCCGCCGGGACGATGAACTTGCTAGACAGCTTCTCCCAAGGGGTTGCCACCCCCCCGCCCACCGCCTCCCTGCACTCATCCTACGCGCCGAGCTTCGATGGGAACCACGACCAGTCAGGACGACAGCATACACGTCATCATCAGCAGCAGCAGCCACAGTCGCAGCCTCAGAACCCGCAAAGCAACCAACAGCAGAGTCAACAGCTGGACTTCCTATCATCTGCTTGTCCCACGTCCATCGACCACCAGAGCACCCTTGTAAGCGACGTCAGCTCTGCCGAGACCACTGACCCCTTCCTCTCCGTCGCGGGCGGCATGAGTATCTCCGGTGGCATGGACGTGGGTGGTTTTGACGATGGCGACGGTAACGGGTTGCAGAGCTGGGACGCTACAACCACGGCCACATCGTTCAGCGGGCTCGACCAGTGGAGCGGGTGGGATTCGACTGTGGAATCGGGTAAAACAGCGCCGCAGCCGTGGCAGAACGACAACCAGCGCAATGTGGGAGCCAATGGCGGGCTGTGGCCCGTTGAGAACGGCAAAGACAGCAACCAGAATGTGTGGGCTCAGCCGTCTTGGGCTCAGGCCGTATCGGCAGCGACGGGAACGGATGCACGGACAGGATGGCCGTCGGTTGACCAGCGATTGCTGCCCTCGCTGGATCAAATTAGTCCCCTGAGGGAGCTCGGAACGAGAAAACGAGCGAGGTCAAACAGCCTAGACATGGTGAACAGGGAAAACTTCCCGGCGACGGCAATACAAAAGTTGGTACATCACGGAGCAATGCCCGTTGGCATGCTCGATGGAGGCCACGGCCATGCCAACCCTAGGTGGTAGAAACAAGAGAAAACGAAAGGGGTAGCTTCTCGGTGTGACCCTGAGCATCCCTAAGAGCAGAGAAACAAAGAAAGGGAAAATAAGAAAGAAAGAAACATGGTGCACTGGCGTTTTGACCCAACGGATGCGGTCTGGCAAGTTGAATGTTGAATTCAGTTGTTCTGTTCAATATTGACAAGAATATCGGGAGAGGAAATGGACTGTCTGTCAGGTTAGGAATCGGGGGATGTATGCAAGGTCCGGAAGAACCGATGCGAAACGATCACGGTTGATGCTTGATACCATGTTTTGCTATTGTACTTGTTAGTTGCAGCCAGTTTTTTGCCCAAGAAAGTAAATGAAGGGAAACTAATAAACTAATTCTAGTATGGTGCTACAAAGAAAACTAAGAGGTGTTATGTGGCTTGAGGGGGGATCGGAAGTAAAGAGGATTAAAATCAAATCAAATAGAAGAAGAAGAAGAACCGCTGTGCTTTACGTACTGGTCACTGCGAAAGGCTGTAGTAATATGAGGGCGAAGCGAAGTCGTAGGCCACTAGGGGAAACGATGAGACGAAATATTATCGCCGTCTGAGTCTTGAGTCTCGGGCAGCCTGTTGGTCAAGATCAAATGAGCTCGGAAATGACGCAAATCAGATTATGATGATGCCATTGAGCAGATATTTTGGTGATCTCGAGTTACGACCGTGACACTGGCAATTCTCCTACCATTGTCCTCGAAAGCGGAGGCCAATTAAGGGACCTGTCAAGACCAGTCGAGACACCAGACACCGGCTTCCTTTATGGCGTTGTTCTTGCTCGAGGAGGGCGGGCCTTGGTCTGTCTAGAGGAGCAGAAGAGAGAAGAAGACAGGGAGTGGGAGGTGCATTGAATCACGTCGGTGCTTGGAGAAGAAGAGAGATGATTAGGGCAAAGCCAAAGAATAATAAGGGAAGAAAAAAAATCGAGTCGAGGAAGAGAAATGAAAAAGAAAAAATAATAATTAAAGGACGTTGTCGGTCGTCGCGTGTGACGCGACGTATGACCCGTTCATACTGGGGGAATAGCAGGAGAGCCAGTGGTTATTCCTGCCCTCGCAGCATCTGTGGCTTAGGCGGCTCCAAGCCAATGCTTGGAGGCAATCCATTGGACGGGAGCCAAGCTGGCTTGTGACCACTGTTGCAACCGCGTCTATCCAAACCGGGGTGTGGGTCTTGTGGGTCATAACTTCCCATTTCGTTACAGACGTCAAAAACCCTCGATCATGTGGAGGTACTTCTTAGGATTTGTACGTCCTGTTAAGGTACCTACCCGCGGAGGAACTCCATGCCTGCAACTCGCAATGCAATTCTACCTGCCTGTATTCTACCTTATGTGGGTATGTCCCAGGTTACCAAGCGCTCGAAGATCGGAGGTACATCCGGCGGCTATCTAAGGTAGGTACTATACTACCTTAGGTAATTAAGTCAAATACACGGATGCGCGACATACGAACCAGGCGAAGAGAAGGAAGGCGCGATGTTCGCTGTTCAGGGTGTGACAGATCCCTTCGGAAGCTACCATCTACTAGCTCCTACCATTTATCGAAAGGCTGACTTCCAGGAACTCATAATCAAAATGAAAACACCCCTACCATGTCCAGTACCTACCTTAGGTACCTAGGTAGGTACGTAGGTACGTACGTTTCAGTACGCTCGTCTGGAGCTGATCGTCGTCAAAGCAGTGGTGTTTTCTCGAGTCGGTGGGGCTACTCCAACGGACGACATATCACTATTAGCCAATCCTCCTTGAACAGTCGGCCCAAACCTGACCCATCCGTTGACTGGACCGCATCCCTTCGATCGGAAACGAAAATCGTACCGTCCCAGTTCTGTATCCGCCGTATATCACGATTGGCTCTCGCAGTCGCCGTGCGGCTCTGTCATACTACTCTCTAACGCGGTCCCGACCTCTTGGGCTTCGGCCGCCATCGACCTACCTACGGTACCCTTGGCTCGATGCCTGTAGTTCCGTCTAGACGCTCTCCTGCTCTCCTGTCATTGAGCTCTGTCCCATCAAGCCAGATGGGAACCAAAAACCCCTGGCGGTTCCTCGAGCTCGTTTCCGCTCGTAGGTTTCTACTACATAGATTGGGTTGCATGGCTCGAGCAATTAGCCTTGTTTCTACTTGTTTTCTTTCTTCTTGTCTTTTAAGCCCACTCGTTGACTCTACTCCATAAAGATTAATGACGTGCAGCTGTCACTCGCCGTTGATAATAAAGAGAGGCTCCCAGGCTTATATCATTACCATGTGTGGCTGATGACCTGCATCCATCTCAGTCCCGGTCTACGCTATTAACTCGAAATTTCGGACTTGCCTGTTTCTATTGTGTCTGGGTAGGCATTTATCTACTTGGTTGCCTACCCAACAGAATTGTCACAGAGAAACTTTGCTCTTCATATCACCTTTGTGTGGGGAGATAAGTGGTTCGGGAAGGTGCGCACTTTCCACCTGCTCATCCATCTCCCTCACAAGTTATGAAGAGCATGCCCATGGTCAACGAACACGGAAACAGCACATCTCTTCCTGTTACTATCTCTCCATATTTCTTCTCTCTTCCCTTACTTTCCCTATTCCATCTATATTGAGGTATCCTAATCTCATTTTCCCCTCCTGTTCTCCTCCTTCCGGTTAACCAGGAAGGGCTTCCCATTCTGGGTTAATCACTCTCACCACTTTCCCTGTTACACCACCATTACCCTCCTTCTATCCTTTCAACTACCTTACCCCAAACAAGCTTGCCTTCTGTTTTCTCTCAACCTTCCCATACTTTACAATCATCTTCTTTTTTCCTGGCCATCTGCTTGGTCACCTTCTCTCCATGCCGGCCTGAACTATTGTCCCATACGTCCCCTTCTGTATTCAGACAATACCATTCACGGGACCATTCAGCACTCCATTCACAACACAAATTCACTTTGAATATTCTATTATGCGTGGATAGCCACCCTCACTTTCAGAGTCACTTGTGACTTCGTGTATGGCGTTCTGATTCAAATCCAACGCCTCGACGCCGACTTACACATATAGTCAACACTTGGCCTCGTCCACGTTCTACCGAACATACACACACAGACACTCCTTTCTTCACCGCATACACTCTTTCTCTTCGAGCTCAGCTGGTCTGTCATTGCGCTGGACGTATTTACCGCTCTTTTCTTTTACCCCTTGAGCATTCCCATTGTCTCACTTGAGACGCCTTCCCCTCGACGACTGCACCCGACTGGCGACATCGAGAACAAAGGCGCGTTTCTCGAACACTCTCCTTGTGCCTTTCCGACTTTCGACACAACTCGCTTGTGTACCGAGACAACACATTGTAATACGAACCATCCGGCCTGATCCTCTGAAGCAAGCTTCGTACACTCAACCTGCGTCTTCCCCGGAGAGGGGTACATATATACCCCATCCTCGCCTTCTGATACCTTTGGCTAACCTGCTTCCAGAATATTATCGATTATCTACACCACGACAAGACAACCATCACAAAGACGCACAACACCATGAAAATTAACACCATTGCCAAGAAGCCCTTGGCTTCCCTACTTATTGCCCTTGTTGCAGGCGGACCGAATCTGGCCGCCGGTCACTCGTGGCTGGAGCAGGTCAGCCGCGTTGCACCCAACGGTACCATCGTCCTTCCAAACGGGTACCCCATGGGATGGGGCGGTCGCGACGGCCCTGGTTTCAATGACCTCTTGTACTCCAACTTGATTCCTACAGATACTACGAAGATCTGTAAACGCAACCCTCTCGGCGTTCAGAAAGAGGGTTACCCCGCGTTGACCGCCGCGCCTGGCGACTTCGTCGCTCTTCGCTACCTCGAGAATGGCCATGTCTCCAAGCCCCGTATTAACGGTCCTAAGATTAGCGGGATCGTGTACGTCTACGGCACTCTCGAGCCCCGAGCTGACGACGACATCACCGACGTCCACAAGAAATGGACCGCCGACGGCACTGGCGGTGACGGTCGCGGTCGTCTCCTCGCGACCCGCCACTATGACGACGGCCAATGTTATGAAGCCAACTCGGAAGAAATCTCCCAAACTCGCCAGAACCTCTTTCCCAAGCCCTCCGACAACTTCATGGGTCCCAACTTGTGGTGCCAAACTGACATTCAAATACCTTCTGATATCCCCCAGGGCAGCCAGTACGTCTTGTACTGGGTCTGGTCTTGGCCCCAGCTCTTTCCCAATGCCATCGAGGGTTCGGAGAATGGATGGGATGGCGAGTTTCCGCGCAACCTGCACGTCCCCAATGGCGAGTATCTCCAGTCGGACGCCGTTGAAGTGGCCGAAATGTACTCTTCTTGTGCCACGATCAATGTCGAGGGCGAGCCCCTGAGTGACGGTATTGATATCGACACGAACCACGGGCAGAGCCTTTCAGCCTGGATCCAGAGCCACTTTGCCGAGCACAGGGATTACACCAATGCCGCCATTCGGAAGCAACTCCTGGATCAGTTCTTCGTCGATGTTGGCGACAGTCAGAGAAGCCCCGGCACTGGGACCACCCCTCTTCCGACTTCGGGTCAGGGCGAGAATCGGCCTCCCGTCCCGACCACCACCACCGGCGGTGGCATTCGCACCGTCACTGTCACTGCGGACCCAACTACCGTCTACGCAACAGCGACTGTTACGGCCCGCCCTGGCGATAACAGCGGCCCGCCTGTAGCTGAAGTTCAGGACGCACCTCACCAAGGTGGACGCCCTTCCGTTGAGCCCTTCATGACTCGACGCAACCTGCGAGGCCGGTCCTCGTGGAACTTTGGATCGGCGGACTAGAAAAGATGCGCCGCATGGGAGGGCCCATGCCCCCTAATCACCCGAACGTAAGCTCCAGCTTTGCACATGGGCTTTTTTTGTCGCTACTCCACGCCTCCAGCTCGGATGGGTATACACAAAGGAATAGGATTCATTCTCAAAGAGATTTTGACAGCATAGGCGTTGTTGGCCCGATGAAAGGATCCTTTCCCGTAGGGTGATAGGTAGAAGCTTTGTTCACTCTTCCAACCCCCTCCCCAAGACAAGGCGGCAGGCCGTCAATCGATCAATCACTTCCTGAGTCCCACTCCCAACCGCTTGCTCTGACATGGAGTTGTATATTTGTATGATGTAAATGCAAGATTATGAGCTCGAGGTCGCAAAGTACGTGTGCACTGAATTGACTCTGTCGAAATATTGTCCTTGTAGAAGATATCAGGGGATGGCAAACCGGGAAAGAAACTTTGAGCTCTGGGCGTATTATAATAGTAATGTTTGCGTCGTCATGCAATGTCTGACTGCTGCGGGACAGGCAAGATCTCTGCTCCTTGTCACAGACCATTTACAACTCGTTTCTCTTGTACGAAATGCTAGCCGATGATCCAATCTCTGAAAAAGGTGCCAAATTCCCAGTCATGCCAATGACACCGATCATGACTCTTCCTTATGGGCATATTAACCACCAAAGCTGTGCTAGAGCACCGACAATTTGGCTGGGCACATTCTCTGCACCTCTCCGCCTGTAGTTGGCCAATCACAGGTTCCCATGGGATTGCCTAGCACGATCATGGTATAAATCCATCCTTCGTTCCCCGCCCTACCAGCTCCCGCATCTCGGGGTTGCAGTCACCGCTCACATCTCACCGCACTGGGCAATGACAACGTCCATATTGGGGACATCCTTGCCGCGGTAACCAGTCTTGGTGGCCTCCATCTTCTTCACGACATCAAAGCCATCGACGACCTTGCCGAAGACGACGTGCTTCCCATCGAGGAAGGGAGTGGGCACCGTCGTGATGAAGAACTGGGAGCCGTTGGAGTTGGGGCCGGCATTCTGGTTGATGTGTTAGCACTTCCCTTCTCACGCCGAATGTCCCGTGTCTCTCTGTGTTCCCCGCGGAACGGGGGCCGTGGTACGCGTCCAGAAAGGGGCAGCATGTGAAGGGAAAACATACGGCCATGGAAAGCAGGCCGGGCAGGTCGTGTTTCAACTTGAAATTCTCATCTGCGAAGGATGAGGTGCCGTAGATGCAGATGGAGCCTGTGCCGTCACCATTGAGGAAGTCGCCCCCTTGACACATGAATCCGGAAATCTAACAGGTTCGGCAGTCGAAGCGTGTCAGTTGCAAATGCGTCTGTATCATTAGACACACGAGGTCTGAGGGAGATGACAGCGCATGGCATGAAGGCGTTGACTACTTACGATGCGGTGAAACTTGGACCCCTTGTAGCCTTGTGGGCGACCAGCCGGGTTCTTGGACTCGCCAGTGCAGAACTGGCGGAAGTTTTCAGCCGTCTTAGGGACGACGTCCTTGAAGAGTTCAAAAGTAATACGGCCGAGAGGCTCACCTAGTGGGGAGGGGAGCGTTAGCTGTGATACACATTGGAAAGCAAAACCTCCCATGCAATCCAAACGTGAAGAAAGTAGTTTCCGACGCTTCCAAGGACGACGCCCAGGATTCCAGCTCGCGGGGGTATCAAGCCTCGCGGAAAGAGGTAAAGGTGAAGACGTACCACCTAAAGTGATGTCAAAGAACACTCTGTCAACGCCCAGGCGTTAGCGTTTCGGGCCTGTCAAGTCAGCGGGATTATAAGAAGGGTCGACGAGTAACGTAGTGAGAGATCAAAAGAAAAAGAATGACAAACAAGGCGCTGCCAAATATCATGCGATTGATATGGGTAGCGGGCAAACCTAGGGGGGCAGCTTACAGAGGGTTCCCGGACTCTGGAAGCTTAGTTGGCGGCATTTTGACACCAGTCCGACTCTCCGTTCTAAATCTGAATGGGGGAAGCTGAGTGGACGAGGATTCAAGTTCGCTGATGTTCTACGCTTTCTTGACCAAGGTAGCTGCCAAGCCGTTGGTGGTCGTCCGTGTGAAGGAAGAATGAAGTTCCCTTGAAGCGTGAAACGAAGATTAGTCATCACTTACTTATGTAATCCAAGAGCTTGTCCCAACACCTTAGGTCGTATCAACTCGTGGAATAGAATAGAGCGTCTGATGTTTGTCTCTGGGGTTTCTGGGGACGATAGAGAAGACTCAAATGATGGGATCATTCCCGTCATCGTCGCTTCCGTTTGATCATTGTATCTCTTTCCCCTGGTCCTAACTAATATCTATGTACGGGTACGGATAACGCCGTCCCTTTGTTCCACATCTTCCTTCGCTCTGTGTCCGAGTCGCAACATCTTCTTAACTCCGTAACACTCCAGAGCTCCAAAAGACCCTTCTTGTTCCGGGTCTTCTCCATTGCGTCGGCCCGAGTTTAAGTGCTATGTGGGGAGCAATAGCAGCCCGAAGACTCGGGAATAACATGGATAACTTAACACGGACAAGGGACCACGACCACGGGCTGGGCGGCGCTCGGAAGGCCCGGGATGGCTCACTGGTTGGTAGTAGATTACACCCCCATCAGCGGGTGCTTCATGCGAGTGCACAGCGTAGGAGGGACTCGAAATCAATCCTGTCATTTCATTCATGTTCATTACCTTTTAAATGTAAGATAACAATAATAGCAATAAAAAAACCTTACATGTTGACGATGGGCGTAGACACGGCAAGCATCCGTACACTACCTACCTTACCTTAGGTACTATTCGAATGCTGACATCATGGGTCACATCGCACTCATGCGAGTTGTTTGCTAGCTAACCCCGATCAGAGACGCGCGTCTCCGAGGACGACTCGGTACAGAGCGATCCTGTGGAATCCGAGCAATGCGTAGCATAATGTACACAATGGAAGACGACGCACACCGACATGTGGCAAATTTTGAGTCGAGGTCACCAGAGCTAGCGAGCTAAGTAGTCGAGTCGCGATGATGGGACGGAGGAGAGGACGCGTTGTATCATGCCGAAACATCACCTTCGACCGTGCCGGATTAAGGATGGCCATCCCCATCTGAGCTTCGCAACGCCTTCGCTGTTCTGTCCTACCCTAGTTATGGTGCTGTTGTAGTGGCGTTATCGTTGGGTGCAGAGGCGGGCAGCGTTGAAGTTAAAATGTGAAGACTGGACGGCGCTGACGGTGGGGAAACACACCATTTCAACTGCGTCCCTAGCTCAGGCTTCTCAGTTGCAGGGAACTGGGTGCAGCCGATCGATCACCAGGACGAATGAGCTGTCATATGTCAACGGGCGACACTCCGGGAGACGGGAGGGGAGCTTAAAACTTAGGTAAGTGACGTGCGCCAAATACGCTTGTAAGCGTTTTTGCGTCAATACGGAGTAAGTTTATCCTCGATTATTAATGGATGGCATGGCGAAGGTGGAGAGAAAGAAGCGGCTCAGGTGACGTTTTCGAGATTGCCATTCTCTGCCCACAAACAAACCCAAGACTCCTCAAGGACTGGATGTTGATGACTGGGGATCGAGGATTTCCAGGGAAGATCAGTGGGTATACTGTACGGAGTGACTATATCCACAGTGTGTGTCCTTTCAAGGTACTTGACCCCTTGTCTGTCTCAGTTAGACACTGGTACGGCACAATCGGTTGGCTCCTCTCCTCCAGCCAAGCCGTTAAAGCGGGCCCCTAGGTAGATTCTGCGGGACAAGTTCCAATCCTTCTTCAATACCTACCTAGGTAGGTAGCAGTGAGACCTCAACAGCATATCTGAATGAAAAGATTAGGTGGAGAGCTTGAATCACCAAGTATCGCCGCGTCACAGCGGCTCGACGATGGCAATTCTATTTTCCCTTATCGACTGAGACATGTCTTTTATGGCGGTTACTTTGGACGATCAGTTTGCGGCGTGTCCAACTCAACTACGGGGTTCCTTCCGCTCCACGTCAGTCCCTTTTTCCCTTTCTTCTTTCGCGATCCCTACGGCGAAAGGGCGAAGGGACGACGAGGCGATACCTTCAGAGAGGGGGAAAAATGCATGGAAAACGACTTGATGCCCTTCTCAGCCTCCCTAGTAATGGCACATCGGCTTAATATTCGCTGTCTAGAATCGACCATGTCAGGAGCAGTTCAACACCCGAGGAATCCTGGCTTAAACCTAGCCAGGGAATGGCAAAGGGCAGTGTCCTACTCAGATGTATGGACCTTGAATAGCGGTCGCATGTTCGACGATGGCAACGAATTCACACGGCCTGGACAGCACAGTGCTTCATGGTCCATCACGTCTGATGCTCGATGAAGATATCGGCATCGCGGGGAAGACTGCACAAGACGAACAAACAAGACAATTCGGGGTATTATGATCTCTATTTGGAACCCCCATCTCTCTCTCAGAAGCCTGCCTCCAGGAGCTCCAGGCTCTTATGATCGACAATGGCTGCCGAGTACCGCTTCGTAATGGCAAAGACGATGTCGTCGGGTTGCATCTTGAGCGGCGTCATGGCCCAGAGAAACCCGTGCAGACTGTGCCGCCGATATTCGTCCCAGATATCATCCTTGGAGAGTTTGGGCCCACCTTCGGCGTGAAGGGCCTCAAGGTACCCCTCGATCAAAGAGACCTCGTGCTTGCGGCGGTCTTCAACGGTGAGCGCGCCCGTGAGGAAATAGGTGAGGTCGTGGATGGCCGAGCCGTGCTGGAGGCATTGCCAGTCGATAAAGCCCGGCGTGCCATCCTTAGCGATGAGCGTGTTTCCCACATGGTTGTCCCCGTGGATGATGGCATGAAAGCGTGTGTTTGCGTCCGTGTACTTCCAGAGAAGCTCGTAAGCACGCTCCATCCTCTCGCGGTCCTGTAGCTCCGGCGCCACCGGGGGTCGACATTCCTCCGCGAACCGAATCGCCCAGGGCTCGGGCCGCAGCAGTGCACGGATAATAGTACGCATCGGGTTGGCCAGCTTGGTGCCGTCCTCCCCGTAAAGCCATGGGTAGTCGGTCTCCTTGCTGTTCCACGTTTTGCCGTGCAAGCTGGCGAGCTGGCGGAGTGCGCCGGCGACTCGGTCCGGCGTCCAAGGCTCTAGAGGATTGCCGAAGGTGGCCTCGGGACCTACGTCGGACATGATGAACAGGCCCTGCCCGTTTACCGTGTCAGTGCCGCAGTACCAAGTTCGCGGGAGCAGCATGCTCGTCTGTGGCGCAATGTGGTGGTAGAACTCGGTCTCGCGCCGGTACGTGCCCCACATCTCCGGGAAGGCCTCGCGGATGGCCGGGTTAAAGCCGCCCTTGACGCACAACCGCGTCGGTATCTCGGTCTGCACACCGTCTGCATAGGTTATGTCTAAGAAAATCTTGGTTGACGTGCCATGCACCACAGTTGCTTGCTTGATTTCTTCGACAGGGACGCCGAGCGCCTCTGATAGCCAGTCGGCCGTGATATCCTCAGTGACCAGCGGCAACGCCTTATCTGAGTTGAGGGCACTTCGGAGGGACATTGGCCCCCTGACAAGCGTATTGGTCGTCATGCTTTTTTTTCTTTTTTTCCGTTTCTTTTCCTCTTTTCCTCTTTTCCTCCTTTTTGTTCGTGTCGCCTTGGCAGGTGGGGATAAATGTGCGAGGATGCACAGGTCGTTTGATCAAATATCTGTGATGCTACCTGTTATTGGAGGCGGCGGGCTACCATGCGGATTTTCCAGACGCAGAATGCTTGATATTTTGGGGAGATGAGGTGCTGGCGTACACGAGATTTTATGTCTAGCATTGTCTTGTCCATGGGTCAAGGCTGAGCGCCCCATCGGCCATTCAAGCTGCAGTCTGCTGACAGAACAAGACGGCTTATTAGTTACTTCCTTGTAATTACATTCTCAGTTCTCATGTGCTTCAATTATCCATGCAGGTGTGCATCGTCCATCTGCAGCCCAGCCGCAGTAGTCCGTATCGCAAGGTAGTCAGCATCTTGTTCATCTTCTTGGCGACATTTCCGCCCTGTCATATTTGCCCCTGTTTCTCCCCCCTCTAGCCCCTTATTCCAGTGTCAGTGTTCCCAGTTGCGGGCACCCTAGGCAACTGTCATATTGCAGGGACAGAATATGTTGACAAGTAGGGAGTAATCCATCCTAAACCGGTTTTCCTTTTGGCACTTCTCCTTTTTTGTCGGCCTCTGACAACGATTGGTCCCACGTCCATTGTAGAATTCCCATTACACGTACTACCCGAGAGGAGGTTATCCCCAAGTCCCTGGACTCCCGGGGACCTGTCCCGGGGCCGGATGAGCCAGGATGTGAGCCGCGGACAGGGTTTCATTCTTCAAGCATACCACGTTCTGGGGTCCCGACGTTTATGATCAGTTCTGCAAGACGACAATGCAGATTATTTCCTTGTCTTTTGGCACTCGGCACTCTCTTTACAGCATTCACGAGTACACCGGTCATAGACAAAGGCTTGTTTACTGGCTTCCTAAATCCCGGCGATCCACAGTACCCCTGAACAAAGGCTGAACTTCCAGGACTTCAAACACGGCCCTGTTCTCATGTCCAGCATTCTTAGGTGGTGGCCAGTTCGTGCATATTGGTGATATAACGTGTCCCAAGCTCGCTGTCATGTCCTTATATAGGTCTCGTCGACCCAATGCCCGGGTTTGCGCCTGCTCTTGGTCTGCCCGCGCCAGTCCCTTCCACAGGTAGTTGAGGAGACTTGAAGAAGAAGAAGAGGAGGAGAAGCAGACGAGGTAAAGAGGCCGACACGAGAAGCTCAACACCATGGATTCTTTGGATTTGTCAAGTATTGACATTTACAACACGCCCGTCGTACCACCGCCCGAGGGGGTTACGCCCGACTTTGATCCCAGTTGGACGCAGGTCCAGGTAGCAACAATTATTGTCTTCGGGGTAACTTATTCTCTGGCAACAGCCACCCAGGTGCTCCGATACATCACCAGCACTTTCATAGTCAAGGCGCTGGAGCTTGATGTTGGTGAGTTTTGCATCCTTATCCTGACTTGAGCTCTTGGCGTTTCGCGAGCTTTTGAGCTTGGTTCTGACTCGCGGGTTGCAGTTCTCGTCACCTTGTCATGGCTGACATCCTTGGGATACTTCATCTCCGTCGCGATGTGCATGCATCACGGCTGGGGCCGGCACGCCTGGAACGTGAGCATTGCAGAAGCAGCCAACTACAACAACGTAAAGCCTCCTGACCACATACTGAAGATTCTACCTCCCCCTCCCCCCCCCCCTTCAGATCATGCACCACCTCACTCCGCTGGCGCTGACATCTACCGATATAATAGTACCTGCTCCCAATCACTATAACGTACATCTGGTGCCCAACGTTGGCAAAGCTAGCCATTCTCTCGGTATTGCACCGCATCAGCAACTCGCTTTGGTTCCGCGGTTTCCTTTACTTTATCGTCTTGACACTAGTAGCATACACGACAACGTTCACGGGCCTGCTTGCGGGGACCTGTAATCCGCGCGAACTGGGATCGGGGATTTGCCTAAACAACATCGCTATCGCGCAGGTGGCGTTGAATATATGGTCTGACGTGGCTATTATCCTTTTACCCATCCCCACGATCCTGAGACTTCATTTGCCTCTCAGGCAGAGACTTGTGATCGCGGGTATTCTGACCCTTGGGTCTGCGTATGTACCTTGTGTCCTTCCCTAGGTACCTTATGCAACCCTCGGTATTGCGGTATTGCTAACAGGTGCTACAACAGGGTCCTCATCACCTCCATTGTCCGAGCCCCCTACATCCAGATCCTGGCGGAAAGCCCCGACTTCTCGTTAAAGCAGGCCGAGGCCGGCGTTTGGTCCATTGTTGAGCTCAATCTCGGCATTGTGTGCGCCAACCTCATGCGCATGAAGCCTTTTCTGAGACGATATCTCCCCGTGTTTCTCGAAAAGCTCGGGTTTTCGTTGGGCAAGAGTTCAAAGCAAGAAGAAGACCACTCCTCGCGAGGTAGGGTCCGGATGAACGGGAAACACTCGCATAGCTTCCAGCTGCACAGCATCGAAGCTCCGCGGCTGCAGGACGGGGCAAGCAGGGACTGCGTGGCTGGCGTTCAAGGAGTACAGAGGGATGATGGAAGTACAGAGAGTATTTTGAGGCGATGACGTGGTGCGCCCATGACCACCGAGGTCACCGCTGTTGTGATGTTAACACGACTGAGTGATGACAGCCCTGGTCCCCGGAATTATGGTGCTGTGCGACGGAGAAAAAGACGACAATATTCGTGACCCGAAAACAAAGGATATATAAGAGACAACCTAGAGTTAGTATCCGTATCGATAGTGATATTCAAAGCAGATATCAGCCGTACCAAAAATATGAGTTTGAAAAGGATGGGTAGCATTGATTCTGGCGTGATTAAAGAGGCGTCCTTCCTCCACTTCTCCTCCGTCATTACGTGTGACTCGGTGAAGTCTCGGTCGTCCGGAGTAATGCTTCGACATTGGGTCAACGGTCAAGCCACATTGAGCGCCACCCCTGAGAAGAAAGCGAACCACTCGCCACAGCGCCACAACGCCCCAGCCCTTTCTTCGCCTAGCCACACCAGCCCAAGTCCCCTTAGCTGCTCGTTGTAACTCGTCCCCCACAAAACCCCGGAAACGGTTAGACATTGACTGCGGTCAAGTTATTAGCTGAAGTACCTTCGTCTCAGTTACACAGTGCAGACCCGCTCCGTAACGATTCAGGAAGCGACTGGTTCCTCCCTTTTCCCTGTCTGGTTTCGACCAAAGAGGCCCTCGTCCCGCCCATCCCTCCTTCCTTTTTAAAGTCTTTGGTTCTTTTTATTCTACCCAAGTACCTAGCCCGGCAAGCCTGCGACAACCGCCGACCACCCCATTCCGACCCCATTCCGACCCCCCTCCCTCTTCTCCATTGGACTCGGTTCTTTCGCCAGGCCCAGACTTATTACCCACCTACCTGCAACGCTGCTCCGTCTCCGCACTCACACCACTTATTCCTATTGCCGCCTTTCTTTCTCTCCTACGGAGCATACGCTGGTAGCCAACTCTCCTTCCCCGACACTTCACCTTACTCTCCCAAATCTGCCATCTCAACCCAAGTCGGCCTATCTCGCCTTGTCTTCTTCTTTATCATCTTCCCATCAATCCGGCTTAAGTAGAGGTCGTTGTCCGCTGCTCCGCCCACCATCAAGAAGGAAGGGATAAACGGACCATTCATAAGCGGCGACGTTCACACCCGTGGGGGCGGGATACCTTGCCCCAAGTCTGAGCCACACGCCTACCTATACCTATGTGACGAAATCCGTTGTCACCCCGATCGCCAATTCCCCGTTAGTTCTCATCGATCACCCGAGTCGCAAACCGAGCGGATGCTGCGTCTCCCATGATCCGGGTTGTCCGGCCATACTTTATTTGATTTCTTCCTTTAAACACCGACGTCGCTCGACGACTGGGACTGTTTGCGTTTTACTACTTGCCAGTGCAGCGAGATGGCCGTCATTGAATCCGCCCTTGTAGGGGTGACGCAGTTTGTTGCCAGACAAGCCGTCTCCTCTGCATCTCCATCCTTGGATCTTGCCTCTACGACGCCGACCCTTTCATCTGCAACGTCGACCGCCCCTCCGGCGGCATCAAGCAGTGCCGATGAAAGTAATGGCGATGGCGGCGGCGGCGGTGGTGGTGGTGGTGGTGGCGGCAGTTCTCCCCTCCTATTTTTTGTGGCTCTGGGCTTCGGTGTCGTCTTCACTAACTTATGGTAAGTTGTCGATTGTCCGCCGTGGCTTCTTTCCGACTGCCCACATTCCCGACCGTTGCTAGACCTTCGAATCGGCCGCCACTAACTGCCGCATTAGGATTATTGTTGGTGTTAAGTACTGCTTCCGATACAACGCTCGTAACCGGCAAATGCGTCTCAATGAGGATGGCGAACCCATAAACCTTGACAACATGCCCCGCCCCCACCGGCGGCGCCGTGAAAAGAAGCTCATGACCATGGATGAGGTGAACGATAAATTCCCCATGATGAAATATAAGAATTGGGTTCTCGAGCGCGCCAAAGAAGGGTTACCGACCGCAGGAGGAGTATCCGCCCCGGCAAGTAGGGCAAGTAGCCTTCGTTCTGCCGACGGTATTGTGCCGCCTGTTGCTCCCGAGGAACCCTCCGGGACTAGGGACGCGAGCGATGCTTCTGGTACTGCGGCTACCACAGCTACGCCTGCAACACTCGCCACAACATCTAGCCCAACGAGTCCTGACCAAGGAACCCAGCACGCGCTCGACGAGAAGAGCGCCACAAAGCCGGCAGATAATGGCGAATCCACGGATCGTGCTGCTCCCGAGCCAACAAGGGACAATCTTGCCACCACTCCCGCCGCCAATACAACGACCGATGCACCATTGCAACGGGTTACTTCTGCCGATGATGACGACGACGAGCACATTAATGCTGCCTTGCCACCTGAGTTGATGGAGACGAGCGGGGACACGTGTGCTATTTGCATCGATACGCTTGAAGATGATGATGACGTTCGCGGATTGACTTGTGGACATGCTTTCCATGCCGTCTGCGTCGACCCCTGGCTTACAAGCCGACGTGCTTGCTGTCCTCTCTGCAAGACCGATTACTACATTCCTAAGCCGCGCCCTCAAGCCGGCGAGATCGACCCCAACAACCCCAATGCTGGCTCTACTATGGACGGCAACCACATGCGTATGCACCTGCACAATGCTCCTCCGGCGGCCTGGTATGACCTAAGGAATAGCCGTTGGGGGTTTGGGGGTCGCGTCGGTGGTTTCATGCCCTCGGGTACGCATACTCGCAATACTCGTGCTGCCCGTAGGCCTCGGCGACGGCGTACCGAGCCACAACCCGCTGTCCCGACCGCTCCGGTAGAACAGGAGGTCACCCAGCCGCAAGTGACTACCAGTGAGGCCCAGACTAGCGGCGAAAACTCGTCAGCACCCAATACGCGGAGATGGCGCTTTCAGCTTCCTTGGAGGAGGAACAGGAATACTGAGGCATCCCCCCAGACCGAGATACCCATGGCATCTGGGGCGAACGTCACGAACGTGACCCCGTCTCAGCTCGAGTCTGGCACCCAGCCGGTCTCAACCGGCACGACAGAAGCGGTACGGTGACGTGACGCTCGGGTTGAATGTGCAAGAAGATGAATATGGGTGATTACGGGCATCTCGCTATCTCATTCATATGTACATGAGTTCTCCTATGACTATGCATACGTCCGACAACCATCATTTTCCTGTGGTCTATGATGACCACTTGTTTATGCCCTCATTTCCCGCCCTTCACCACCGAACACAACTCTTCACAACACGATCACGACAAAACCTGTTACGCCTCTTTCCGCCCGCCATGCTTACCACACCCGTTTATAGCGTGTTTGCACTTTTGCCTAGTTCTTTCCTTTCCTTTTTTGTCTCCCCCTTTTCTGGACATTAGCTATCTTTTTGGCTGCGATGGGAAGCTTAGCAAGGAGACGGGCAGGATGGATCCCGGTGTGAGATAGTAAAGGATCTCGTGCATAGCATCATGGCCAGATAGACCTCTGGTTCTTTGATTTTCTCTGGGTATTCCATAGTCGAGAGCGGTGGAGTTGCGGTGAATTTATGAGCATTTTCCGCTGCAACCATTATTAAATGAGAGTGGATAGTACACCGCGTTCTTGATGTGAATGGAGCTACCGGGCATGATACCTCTATCCTAGGTGGAGAAATGTGCCAGTGTTGATCTGTGTGCCTATGGCTTGCGTACGGATGGCGAGAGACGTATAGAGCTTCTCATTACAAGTATGAACCTTTCTGGAATCGGCCGCCAAAGTCCTTGGCCTTGTTCAGTAACTCGCGCCGCTGCGCTGTTCCAATCCGCCCCCCTAGTGCCATATCCTTCTCTCGATCGAAGGCCCGCTTACTCGGGTCATCCTCCTCTTCCTCGACCCCGTCCTTCCTCGGCCGGTAATCTCCCGTCTTTCGGCTACCGGCGGGGTTACCTTGCTGGCGCCGCGCTTCCTGGTGTTCCTCATAAAGACTTTTGCCCCGCGCGGCCGCAATGCGCTCCGCCCTCTTACGGTCCCGTTCGTCATCCTCGCGCGTGCGACGCCGGCCTTGGCCCGAGGTGGCGGCTTCGAGGTCCGAACCAGCCGGGGCGGCGCGGCCCAGGACCGCGTCCTCCAAGCGCTTACGCTTCTGCTCGGGCGTCTCTGTCCAGATGCTGCTGATCTCCGAGGGCCCCCCTGCCGCCGCTGGCGTTGGCGCGTGGGGTTTGTTAGTTGCGAAGCGGCGCGCTTTGAGTTTGGTTGGGTCGCGTTCGCGGTACCCCGATGCCGTTGGGGGTGCCAGCATCCAGTCGTCGCGCTGCGGGCCTTGCGGGGCTGCAGGGGTAGCGTCGGGTCGGGGAACTTGCGGACCGCGGGTTGTCGTGGAGGAAGATGGGTTGGAAGTTGGGAGCGCCGGGCCGTAGCCGTCGTCTTCCGAGTCGGATGACGCGGGTGAGGAGGCGGCGGTTGGGTTGTAGTCCAGAGGCGGGGGTGCCGCCGGGCCGATAGTACGTTGGGGCGGCAGGGAAGGTCCTATTCTCCTCTCGGACGGGGAGGGTGGTGAGGGTTTCTTCTCTGGGCTTCCATGTGATGATATTTGCGCAGGTGCCGTTATTGGCGGCGGCGGGCCATAGTCGTCGTCTGAATTACCGAGACCGATTTCTTCTTCGTTTACGTTTGATTTGGAAGTGGCAGGAGTGGGACGAAATGGTCCAATGGAAGCCTTCGGGCCAGCGGGGGAACGCTCTTTTGGGGCACTGGGGCCGTATTCGTCGCTCGAAGACTCATCGCCGAGCTCTATCTCCTCTGCATTCCGTGCTTGTTTCGCGGGTGACCGAGCATCGTCCTGGTCATCTGGAGTCCGTTTGCGTTTGGTCAGGTTGGGGGGCAGTTGGGGCCCAATCGAAGACATTGTCTATGTATGAATATCCTTGTTAATCGATCTTGTTGCAGAACACTTTGTCGCGATGGATATTGGCTGCAGAGATGGTGAATATTGTGGAATATTTATCGGTAACCTTACGAGCTGTCTCTTGCTGGAGAGCGTGGTTCCAAGTACGGCCGTACATACTGGGAGTGATTACCTAAGGTGTGAGTAATCAACCCCACTTTCTGCCCAAAATGGATATCTGCATGGGGCAATATAAAGACAATAGCACCAAAGTGGGGCTATGTATTTATGGCCTTGTCTGAATGGGCCCCTGTTCGGAGCAGCGCAAGGTTCAAGCAACAATGCAGCGTTGATAAGATGAGGGAGCTCCACTTGCAGCGAGTACCAAGACGCTGCCTTGTGTTCCAACCTCCCCGTCATACCTTTACCTAGACATCATCAGCCCGAAGCTTCGTGACCAGCAACGCGATTGATCACTGTGATTCAAACGACTAACTATTGACGGTATCCCATTGAACGTCATTGGTCACATCGGTTACTACAGAACCATCCCAACGACCCCGAGCTCTGCGATCTTCACATTCTTCCGACAACCTCCTTTACTAAGTGCATGCACGCACATATCTGCCCCATCTGTCTGGGCTCGAATCGACTATTTGAGCGGAAGAAATGGCATGCGCCTGAATTCATAATACGGCCCTAAAAAACTGGGGATGATGGATCTGGCAGCACAATGGTAGTCCATGAAGACCAGTCCTCTCTGGACGACCAAGCACACAATGACCAAGACGACGTGTTGGAAGGGGATCGGAACCATGATAGAACAGAAGCAGGTTTCTTGGGAGATGAAGATCAGGGAGCACAGGAGATGGCCAACTTTTCTGGTCCCATCGAGAATGGGACGATATCGAAGCGGTATGGAGAGATCATCCATGATCAAGTAGAGGAAAACTCCGACAGCGGTTCCCAAGGCGCTGTCGCACAACGATCTGGGAGTCCCATCGAATCTCTCCTCTCCGTACCAGATGATACGCCATCGATTCAGGTATATGCCTCCCGAACACCTCGCTTGAGACCGCTGTAAGACTTAATACTTTCTCTAGGGCTCTGTCCTTTCGTCGCCTGGAAGCAGCGCCCTTCCGTGTGTCCCTCCGCGACCGGGACTAGGCAGTCCGACACCATCCCTTCGACCGTTCGACCGCAGATTTCAATCCCGAATCTCTTCCTCGTCCCGGGCTCAATCCCCCCGGCCTTCCTCTCCCGCCTTCTTCTCCCATAGCCGAAATGCGTCTATGAGTTCCCAGTTTCTGTTCGACCGAGAGGACACCGAGGCGCAGTCCCCGCCGTGGGAAGTTGTACGATGGACGAAACTCAACAAGATAAACGCGCAGGTCTTTTCAGAGATCGGGAAGCGTAATTTCGGCACGCCGACCTGTCTTGCCGTTTCTACCAACATTGTGTTCGGAACGAGCAAAGGAATAATCTTGATTTTTGACTACAACCAGACCCTCAGAACTATCCTGGGCCCTGGTACAAAAGCTGTCGAGTCGGGTCCTATCACGGCCATTGCCATTTCGGCCGACCACACGACCATTGGTGGGGGCCATGCTAACGGGAACATTTTCACCTGGGAGACTTCGAGAGCATCACGGCCGTTTCTCCAAATCCCACACCTGGATGCGTCGCAAATGCAGAATAGGACAACCGACGGACATGTTCCCAATGTCTCTATTACTCACTTGGGCTTCCTTGGGACCCGACACACCGCACTCGTATCCGGAGACGACAGGGGAATGGCCTTCTCGCATCTGGCTACGCGGGGTACGGGAGCACTCGGGCGCACCGTCAAGACCACCAGAATCCTTGGCCGATATCCAGATGCTCCGCCTCCATCGGGGAAGCCCTTGAAGCCTAGCACTGTCTTGGCATTCGCACCACTGCCTCTGGGCAACGTTGAGCGTGCCACTGATACGATGGGGCTAACCGCTATGTTGACACCATACCTTCTAGTTGTCGTCTCCACTACACCCTTGGCCCAGACCCAGCATAAGTCGGCCCGGCCCAAGGAAATCGCCCCCCATACTGCTATGACGGGCTGCCTTGCCTGGTTCCCGGCCGTCAAGCTCAAAACGCCTGACCCTGCCACGGGAAGCGATGTCACAAAAGTCAAGCTTGTCTACTGCTGGTCCAACGTCCTGACAGTACTTGATGTTGACGAGGTGGCATCGGAAAGAAAGGATAAGCCTCCGAGTTTGAACTTCAAGGCCAGGAGCAGGTGGAAATGCGAGGAGCCCATCGTCGCTGTCCAGTGGCTCACCCGCGCGGTCCTGTGCGTTCTGACCATCTCCCAGCGTTTGATTATCCTGGAAGATGGGAGCATGCGCATGACGGATGGCATCGACTTGATCCACAAGCACATCTATCATGTCGATCTCTTCTCCAAGCAGCTCCATGCCCTCGTTGAACAACTAGATGAGGACGATACGTCCATGCATGGTGTCGTGGCGGACGCCTACTATATGAGCTTCAAGGCGTACAGAAGCCGGATTTTTCTCCTCGGCGTCAATGACATTTCGATAGGATCCTTGTCCAACTGGGCTGATCGCCTCATAGCCCTGATGGAAAATGGAGACTACGTGGCGGCCATCCAACTTGCGACATCATACTACACGGGGGATGCCGAGAGACTAACAGTCGGCCTTCCCGAAGACGCTGCTCTTCGGCACTCGATGGTCCACGACAAGCTCCTGGAGATTATGAGCGCTTCGCTCAAGTACGCTTTTGGCCAGCGACAAAAGAAGCCTGCCGTGGCGGATGACAATCACATGCGCGAGCTGGCCGAGACTTGCTTTATTGGATGCCAGAGCGCCGGTGACGTCGATTTTCTCTTCGACGAGATGTACGAGTGGTTTGAGGATGGCGGGATCGAGGGCATATTTCTGGAAACCCTCGAGCCGTACATCTTGGATAAGTCCATCACGATCGTGCCCCCGGCAGTGGTGAAGGCCATGGTCACCTACTACGTCAGTAAGGACTGGGAAAGCCGTCTGGAAGAAATGATCGTTCACATGGAGACGGCGACACTGGATCTGGACCAGATCACGACGCTGTGCAAGCAGCATAGGCTCTATGATGCATTGATATATGTCTGGAACCAGGCCCTTGATGACTACATCACTCCACTCATCGACTTGCTCAGCCTACTCGTTCCACTGGTGGACAACGACGACGATATGCCGTCGGGCAATAACGAGGCCTATGACGCGGATTCCACCAAGATGTTCCCTTACCTCTCGTACGCCTTGACGGGGAGGATCTATCCTACGGGTGAAATTCTGGAAGACGAGAAGGCTTCAAAAGCAAAAGCCGAGCTGTACTGGTTTCTTTTCTCGGGAAACAGTGTCACTTGGCCGAAGGCCCGTGGGAGGCAGTTTCGCACACGGCCCCGGGGGCTGACTGAGCCGTCTTTCTCGTACTTGAGGCTTATTCTCAAGTATGATGCGCCCAGCTTTCTTAGTGCCCTGAACGAAGCGTTTGAAGACTCCTTTCTCAACTCTGCCCCCGAGAACCAAGCTGGTAGCCTTGCCGGGGACCTACCTGAAGAGCAGATATTTGGAATGACGGTGGATAGGCAATACGTCGTGTCTATTCTGTTAGAGATCATGAACCCTGCGGATTTCGCGCCTGAAGACACCGTCTATCTAGACATGTTCATCGCGAGGAACCTACCAAAATTTCCCCAGTATCTTCTTCTACCCGGTTCAACCCTCAACAGGGTCCTCGACGGCCTTTGCCATTGTCCTGGGGATGACATTGCAGATGACGCGCAATTGAGCGCTGAATACCTACTATCCGTCTACCAGCCTCCGGACATGAACAGTCTCCTGCCAATGTTCCGGGCTGCAGGTTTCTACCGCATCCTGAAGCGACAATACAAAGTGGACGGGCAGTACGGCAAACTGATTCAGACCTATTTCGAGGATCCAGATGACCCTCACTCGGTCTTTGAGTGCATTGCAGATTGCCTTCGGCCACAGAGTGGCTTGAGCCAAAAGCAAGTTCACGAAGTGCAGCAGGTCATTCGGCGCCACGCGCGGCAACTAATCGGACTCGACCCTGCGGACTCTGCGAGGACACTGGCGCAGCAGACTCTGGAGCTTCATGGACAGGTGCTCGACTCGGCGGAAGACGAGCCAGGCCTTCAATTCTACTATCTGCAGACGCTGCTCGAGCCTGCGACTGGGGAAACGGACGGGCCCCTTCTGCGCCCAGATCGAGATTTGATCGAGAGATACGTCCGGCTCATGTGCAAGTTTGACCCAAACCATGTCTCTGATTACATCGGGGCCGTGCAGCTTTCCAATCTCCACCTCAACCTCGAAGCACTCCTGCCGGCGATGGAGGAAACCGGCGTAATAGATGCGGCGGTTGTTCTGATGGCCCGCGAGGGTCAAACCACAGAAGCTATGGACAGGCTCGTACGGCATCTGGGGACGCTCGAGTCCGCCTTGCAGGGTCTTCTATCTGGGGCTGGGGACGACGGCAATGAGCAGCAGTCAGCTCATCTCCAGGACGCGGCTGAGGAACTTCTTGGTGCTCTTCGAAAATATGTGCACGTGGGTATCTGGCTCTGCCAAGGACAGACCAAGTCGTCCAGGGCAGTCAATGGCATCCGGCGAGGACACGTGGCTAAGGAGACGACCTTGTCGCCTGACGAGACGCTCTGGCTCAGTCTCATAGGGGCGTCAGTTCGAACGACGCGACGGCTGTCTGCGACCATCGATGCATTAGGGCCCTTCAACGTCGACATGGCGTCCGAGGGCTTGGGCTTGGGCTTGGACACCGATAGGTTGGTGTCGCTGTTGCGTTCGTTGGTCCAGCACACATTCACGGCTCTCCTTACGACAACGGCATCCAGTGCGTCACCGCAGCAGAGCGGTAGGAGGTTGTTGACAAGCGCCAGCAACAACTTGTCGTTCCTTCGCATCCTCCGCGCCTTCCTCACGCAAGCGGCCGCGTCGTCCCCGAACCTGGCCGACCTCCGGGGCGTGCTTGCTTCCATCTTCTCTGCGTACGCGTACGAGGAGTCGATCCTCCGTCTGTCGAATCGGCTTCTGGAACGGAGTCTCTTTGTAAACGTCAAGCAATCTGTCGAGCTGAGACAGCGTGGCTGGCGGCCAAGGGGCTCGACGTGCGAAGCATGCGGTCGCCGTGTGTGGGGACCCGGGGTGTCCGGCAATGTGTTCGACGCGTGGGAAGATAGGCAAGCGCTGGAGGAAGAGAGGAAAATCGAGCGGAAAGCCCAACTGGCCAGTCTGGCGGAGCGAGACAAGGGGAAAGCGGCACAGAGACATTCCGATGTAGCTGCAGCCGATGCCAAGGGGAAAGGAAAGGGCAAGGGCATGGGCATGGGCATGGGCATGGCTTCAGATGCGGTTAGTGAGCATGCGGAGTCTAAGGGACAAGATGCTCCTGGCGGCGGCGGCGGGGACCCCAATGGCAACGGCAACGGCAACGGCAAAGGCAACGGCAACGGCCACGGCAACGACAACGACAACGACAACGACAACAGCGCGATGGATCTGATCGCAAAGAAGCCGCGAGAACAGCCTTTGGGTCCACTGGTTGTACTCGCTTGTAGGCATATATACCACCAGGCGTGTCTAGATGCGCTCATGTCGGAACAGGAGGCCAGAGACGCGGAGGACGGGCATATGAGGAGGGTGACGACCTACAGCCACGGAAGAGAGTACCGGTGTCCCATCGACGGCTAGAGAGAAAGCATATGAAGCGATGTGTAAGCAATGGACGCATCATGTACAAGACTCTTGACGAATTCTAACGATGTTGTTAATAAGCTGGATCACAGCTTGGTGAGTAACTTGGTTGTATCCGTGGGTATACGGGGGGCGGGCTTGTGTACGGAGGATGGAGGAGGAGACGAGGCTGAACTTCACCGCGTACCTTACGCTAAGGAACATACATACGTCCCGTAACAAACTGATTGGGCCCTCTCATTGGACCCCTTATCCATACTTTTCTCCACTATTGTTCTTATCCAGTAGCCTTGCATCGGCCCCCAAAAACATCCCGGGGTTCCGCCTTCCAGTGCTGGAATAATTCCGAACGGACCCCTCGTGACACCTCGACCTTCCCGAACAACGTTTTGTCTCTCCCATGTATGTCAACAGCATATCTTTGACGATACTTCGAGGTCAATGGTCTTGCCTGTGGCGGCTCTCCAATGATGCAGTAATCTTCATGTCAATGAATTTGTGCCGTTCATCATAAACTGCCAACGACGCGGCCGCCGCCGCTGCTGCCACCGTCATGGGTCTGCCCTCCGTTTTCCGTAACATCTACGATCTCGACACCCTCGACACGCGCTTCACGAACTCAACATCGGTTCCGTACAAGGCTGTCATTGAGGCACGCAACGACTCGGCCCAGATCAAGGACACTCCCAACAAAGCCCAAAGCCGTGCTCAGCCTTCGAAATGGAACACCCCGGAATTCTATTTCTACTACCTTATCTTCATCCTGGCCGTTCCCTACATGTTCTGGATCCCCTACACAGTGTCAAATCGTGCGGCTCCTCATGACCATAACCTGTCCCCGGTCTCTCTGAGACGTTCTCGAATCCAGGTGCTGACTGTGGTGTAGCCTCTGACCCAAGGTATCCTAAATATGAGCATCTACTCTCGGACGGATGGATTCTGGGGCGCAAGATCGTGGGTCGCCACCCTTCATGTTCTTTCCCTGTCTACCAGTATGAAGCTCACACGAATTTTGATTTGATATAGGATGTCTCCGATGCGCAGTACAGCTTCTTTCGATCCAATCTGCCCTATATGGGCCTCCTCCTTCTTCTTCACCCCTTCGCCCGGAAGGTCTGGAACGCCGTCTTCCCTCTCCCAGATATCCAACGCAAGTCTGTAGTTGAACAAGGCCGGACCCGTCTGCAACAGAGGGCCTCGTTTGACTACGCCTTTGCCCTTCTCTTCCTCGTCGTGCTCCACGGGGTTTCGGCCATCAAGGTGTTGACTATTCTGTACGTCAACTACCAACTTGCCACGACGCTTCCGAGAAAACACGTGCCCGCCGCGACATGGGTATTCAACGTCTGCACTCTGTTTGCGAACGAGCTATGCAATGGATATCGGCTCAAAGACATAGCCATGCGCATCACGCCGCCTTTATCACCACACGGGGATGCTCATGCTCTCCCCCCCCTGGTGCAATGGGGAGCGTGGCTCGACGGGTTCGGCGGTCTTAGCCCTCGGTGGGAAGTCCTATTCAACTTCACCATTCTCCGTCTCATCAGCTTCAACCTCGACTACCACTGGAGCTTTAACGCGAGGGGCTCCAGTCCCGTGGAGGTATGCACCCCGGATTTCATGGACGGTGTAAACCTCGTTGAACCAGGATACTGACGCCCCCAAGAAGAAGCAACTGGATCCGGCCAACCTCTCGGAACGAGACAGAATCGCCATCCCCGCCGAGGCCGCCGAATTCTCGTTCCGCAACTACGTCGCCTACACCATCTACGCCCCGCTGTATCTAGCCGGTCCCATCGTGACCTTCAACGACTTTATCGCTCAGAGCAAGCATCGTTCTCCGACCATCGAGACGTCCCGCACCATCCTCTACGCCATTCGTTTCCTCCTCGTCCTCCTTGCGATGGAAGTCGTCCTCCACTTCGATTACGTCAACGCCATGTCGCTCGCATCGCCCGTCTGGTCGGACTATACCGCCGCGCAGCTGGCCCTCCTCTCGTACATGAACCTGCACATCATCTGGCTCAAGCTCCTGCTCCCCTGGCGGCTCTTCCGGCTCTGGGCCCTCCTGGACGGCATCGACCCGCCCGAGAACATGATCCGTTGCGTGTCCAACAACTTCTCGACCAAGTCCTTCTGGAAGGCGTGGCACCGGTCATACAATAGGTGGTTGATCCGCTACATCTACGTGCCCCTCGGCGGCTCGGATTTCAGCTCGTGGCGCCGCAGCCTGCGCTCGGTCGCCACGTTCCTTCTCGTCTTTACGTTCGTGGCGCTCTGGCATGACATTCGCCTTCGCCTCCTGATATGGGGTTGGCTCATCGTTCTTTTCATGATGCCCGAGGTTATTGCCGGCTTCGTTTTCCCCGCGCACCGGTACACAGTGACGCAGTACCGCATGCTCAGCTGCGTTGGGGCGGTCGGCAACGTGCTCATGATGATTTCGGCCAACCTCGTCGGCTTTGCCGTGGGCTTGGACGGGCTACAGGCTATTATTTATCAAATTCTACACGACTGGTCAGGTACGTATTCCCCCCCTAACCCCAAAAAAAAAAGCACACACGCACACACACCCAAAAGGACAAAGATCCCGCCCTGCCACCCCCGGCTCACCCCCTTTCTCTCTGGCTGTGGCGCTGACAGTACTCCTGCGTCGCTGCTTTCTTAGGTGTCTTATTTCTTATCACGGCCTGCGCGGCGGTGTTCGTTGGTATCCAAGTCATGTTCGAGATTCGCGAGTCGGAACTGAGGAGAGGTATATCCCTAAAGTGCTAGGTCCTGGTTCCTCCATCCATTGTTTTCGAAAAGAGCAGTCATTAGGTATCCATTACTATCATAAGAGTTTGCATTTACATCCTTGTCCACTTGTTCCCGCAGGCGCACTGTAGAATACATGTATATATTGATGGAAATGCCGTTATTTTCAAGGGGGCGCAACAATTCTGGTGCCTTTCATGGAACCTTAAATTAAGGGTGAGGATGGTCGGACTGGGGCAACCGGATATGCTGACTGGAGTCTAGGTGCCGGCAGGCGCCACACCTGACTAGCAGGCCGTAGCAACGGTCGCCGTTATGGTAGGCAGATTCTGCGTATTAATTGTTAGGTGTGGCAGTTATCGTAGCTGTTAAAACCTGGACCCCAGTGGAAATATCCAGTTGTTCCAGTCGAAATATCCGATTCTCCCAGTCCAAATATCCTCATCCTAAAATTCACCTCTGCGTCGTCTCCTTTCGAGTCATGCCGCCTGCGGCTCAACCTTGCCGTTCCGATGGGCAGCACCCATCTCGGCACTCGAATCGGGACCCGAGGCCGAGGCACGGGCAAACTTGCCGTCCATGCGCAGCACGCCCTCAGTCAAGCGCTGGCGGATCCAGATCAGGCCCTTGACGAGACCGAAAACGACGAGGCATCCGACGGCGATACCAAAGATGAAGCCAACGAGTATACCACGGCCGTTCGCTTCCGGGTCGAGGAAGAAGTAGGGATAGAATCCATGGATGGCGTGGAAGAGGTAGGCGAGAGCGAGGTAGAGAGCGAGTAGGACGATGAGCCAGAGCATGTGGACGGGGAGGAGCTGGGCGTGGGCAGTGCGTGGTATGAGGATCTCGAAAAGGGCCATGGCGAGGTTGGCGGAGTGCTGGGCGTGGCTGGAGTAGGCGGCAAAGACGGAGGCGAAGGAGCTGTCTGGACCCCACAAGACGGCCCAGTAGACGACGGTGACGATGATGGGCAAGACGGCGATGGAGGAGTAGAAGAGGGCGTGCAGGGCCTGCAACGGGCGCGGGAAGGCGTCGAGGAGGGGTCGGCCGGTGCGGGCGTAGGTGAAGGTGTGCAGGGCGGCGAAGGCGAAGTAGAAGCCCAGACCCCAGAATGTGAGGACGGTGAAGTAGGCGAAGGAGATGACGATATCGTAGCATCCACCTTCTTCTGCGTGGGTGCAGGTCCAGCCGATGATGAAGAAGCGGCTAGTAAAGATGAAGAGACACTGCCGGAGGAGGGAGAGGGGGGGGTTCTGGTTAGATCGTCTGGCTGCATCGCATCTCGACCGGAAAGAGTCCAACTCGATTTGCGCGTTGAGGTCGCGTGCGATCGATACCGCGCCTGCGATGTGTGAATGGGTGTGGTACTTACGAATAACGCACGGAATGCGAAGAGCAGCCATGGGGAAAGCAGCCACGAGGTCTCGAATCGATGGGAAGGATCCCAAGGATCTTTACCAAACCGAAAGCCGTCGAGCCAACTGGACATTCTGCCCATGGTTTGCAGAAGATAGATCCACGGTCGGAAGCCGCAGACTACGGAGTTCCGTCGAAGAGGAAGTCGAGGGCGGTTGGAAAGCTAGAGCCGCGACATGCTTAAATATCAACTTTGGAGACTGACGGAGTTCGGGTCCAGCAGGCTGGGGACGTGGTTTTACAGGAAATGCCCCTGGGGCATGAGGGGCGGGTTTACTAAAATTAGTTTGGTTACAAAAGGGGTCTCTGTCCGTGTCAAGCGACTCTCGGCTCTGAGTTTGCTATTTCACATGCCGAAACCAAGTTCTCTTCTTTCTCGCCGTACAATGTACGTCTGTGCTGTGGGATAATGCGAAACAGACGAAACAGATGCACCATGATAATTACTACTCGTACGGAATACTTCCCACTTCGAAGACTTAGTACGGAGTAAAGGAATGGTGAGAGTGAGGCACTTCGTGTTGATTATTCCATACTTATCTCGGACGCAGAGACATTCTTTCTTTTAACCCAGGCTGATTCAATTACATTGGACACTAAGATCCAGGACAGTTCTCCTTCACGTGTTGACCCCGAATTAATTGATACGTTTAGGGGCCCTTTTTCTTCTTCTTCTTCTTCGTCTTCTTCTTCTGTTGCTTTTATTTACTTCTTCCGTTCGTACTTGTAGGAAGACAAAAGCCAAGGCTCTGTGGCTCACAAGGAGGCTAGGCTACCTAGGTAGGGAGCAAGGGCCGGAGGAAATTCGACTCTTATGCGCAAGGCGTGAATAAAACGCTTGGATGGATGAGTGTAATTACCGAGTGCGGAGTAGGTATGGAGACTCGGTAAATACTTTGTAATTACTTTCGTACTTTATAAGGTAACATACCTTAGGTAAGGTAAGGAACAACATGAAGCTGTCCGGCCATAGCGCTACAGTGCTAAGTGCCTCGTAATTAATGATCCCGATACTTCACATTGCGGAGTTGGAAGAAATCAATCTCGGCTGGAGTGTGACTTTGCGCTTCCAGCAGAAGGAATTCCCTACGGCGTAGAAGGCCGTTTGCTGGCGCTGATAACTAAGGTACGGACAGTATGGATGGATGTTTGTACCCCCAAAGTACAAAGGAAGTAATTAATCCGTACTCCGAATCTGTACTGGTGCGACCTGTCTGAAGGTGTTCTTAGCGACGAGCTGTGTTTCTTCTCGCCCTCTTCTTCTTCTTCTTCTTCGCCTTCTCTTCTCTCCTGCCTCCTGTTCCCCCGCCCAACCCCCAATCCGGTCTTCCCTCCACCCCCACCCCTTTCTTAGCGCAACCTCGAGGGTCGCATGGCTTGTGAGCGGGGAATTCGGGACGACGATGAAAAAGGAACGGTAACGAACCGGACCCGAGGCCATGATTGGGTTATTCGCTATCGATGGAGCTAGCATTTTCGTGCCTGGGCAATCCTTTGGCCTACCGTAGATTTGGCAAAGCCTGTTACCCATTGGCCGGCGAACCAGCCTGATCTGGGCGATCGAGGTACGTTGTAGGCACGACGGTTAGAAGTCCCCACGTCCACGTCCACGTCCCACACCGACCAGACCCAGACCAGTTTTCGTGGTTCAGTGCGGTTCGGTGTTCCAGAGGACCCGCTAATGCCCCATTTTTGTCCGCAACTCGCGCGTGGGCCCGGCCCAGCGTCTGGGGCCAGGACACAAGAGACAAAGGGACGCGAGTTGCAGATGCTTTTTGACGCGAAACATTGTGCTTCGAACGACGTACGGATAATCAACATTGTATAGAAGTGCCTGGGAACTCCCTTGGGTACCTATTCTCCTAGTAACTTAACTCTGTCAAGACTGGGGGAGAATGAAAGGATAGGTACTCGGCACTTAAAAATTGGGTCAAGGGGCGTAGAGGGTATCGACTAATTAGAAAGATTCGAAGCAGCAAATTCCACCTTTACATTGAACGTGACTTTTGACGTTTCCAGACATTGCTCCGGCTTCTTCTCCTGCTTCTTCTCCTGCTTCTCATCTACCTTAGCCGGCAGCAGAACTATGGTGGCTCGTACTTTGTATGTCTGAATAATACGACTCTATGAAGTACCTTAGGTAGGTATTTACGTCGCTTGATTGATCAATATGTACCAGGTACTCCAGTCTTCATCTAATAATGGGTAGGTGGCTGAGTATCTATACCTAAGAAGCTCGTCCCAGGTCCAACTAAGGTACCCTTTCTTTCGCACAGCATGGTAAGGTATTCGAAGTACCTAAATTATTCCGCGGTACGGATACTTCCCGCGTACGTCGTAACTCCCAACCTCGCACCAACAGTAACTTCTAATCCTTCCCACCCCCGTCCCATTTTACGTACGTAGGTACATACGTGCAAAATTCCCTAATTCCTCCCCCCTTTTAACTACCTACCTTACTCCATACTACCTACCACAACTAACCATCTTCTCCGCCCTTCTCTTCGAGCGCTGAACCCCTTAGGTTCTCATCCCTTACGCTCGCTTTCTTCACACTGCCTCCTTATCGTTCTTCTTCTTTTTCAGGAGTTCTCTTGTCCTTCAACACCTTATACATCCGGCAAACATCTCGACCGGTCGTCTTTCCCCGGCGTCCGTCTCCGAGTTCTAATCGTAGTAAACGTGGCCGTCGCTGTCTAAAAGGGTCAAATCCACGCCGAGCTCTCAGTCTCCTCCTTCGAGTTCTCGACGAAAACGAGCAAAAAAAATTACATACGAGGGTTGGAGGGGAAAGCCACACAAGTCTCCATGATGGCTCTGGGAGACTTCTGAAGCGAGCACCTCGAGGCTGCAGCCCCTGGGCCTCTCCCCTGCCCGGAAATCATTGTACTCCGGTGACCTTCGAGACATTCCTCTTCCTTTATTCTTTTTTCGCTTCTTTTTCTCCAAGCTGGGGTCCCGACTGGACCGCTGCATCTCTCCGTCATTGCCGTTGGTTGCACCAGGAACGCCATACTCATCGCCGAAGCCCTCGAACTCGAAGACACCCGCCGCCGCCCGGCTTCCCGCATACGAACTAGCACCATTGACCTTTCACCTCTATTCTTCCGGCTGGCCTCACTTCGCTCTCAAGCCAGCCACTCACTGGGCACCCTACCGAGCCTATGCTATTCCCTTCCCCCCCTCCTTCCAGAGTAGTCGATATTGGATACCGGTCGCACGAAAGCCCGCCCCTACATAACCACGCCTATCTCCCAGGTATCCGCCATGACCGCTTCCGCCGAGTTCTCTCGTCTGTCCTTCGGGGCCGGCAATACCCTCGACCTGAGCTTCAATCTTCCCGCTCCCGTCCTCCTCCCGCCTTCCACCCTAGACCAGTCCACGTTTGTGCCCGGAAGTAAGGATGCCGATCGATCCTGGGAAGACTCGAGCGACTCAGATGCGTCCGACGACTTGCCCGATGCCGGACGGGAACCTACAGAACACACAGGGGAGATACGGGCCGTCCCGGTGACTATTGTCAGACCACCAAGAGAGGGAAAAGCGGAGGAAGCGAATCACTTGAGTCATCAGAACATCAGAGTGGGCAAGGACAACAATGAAGACCACGACGAAGGCCCCAGTGAAGACGCCGCCGCTCAACAGGCCGCTGGAAGCGATGCTGAGAAGACACCCACCACTTCCGAACCGCCGCGCATTCCACCTCCGCGAGATCCACGCCGTGCCGTCAATCAGGTCCCGACCGCCCATTCGAATGTCCCTCTCCACCCCATCCCCTCAATGCAAGGCGCCTTTGCCGAGTCTCTGCTCGAGGTCACAGATGGAAAACCCGCCTCCAAGCCCAAAGTTCGTTTCGGCGATGCCAAAGCCCGCCGCGAAGAGCTCATCAGCCAGGAACGCGATGAAGAGCTTTACAGCGCCAACTGGCGGTACCGCCCCGGCCAGCAACAGCATGAGCTCCACAAGCTGATGGCCCAGATCTCTTTCGGAGTATATCTGCTTCTCAACGGCATGGCCAACAGCACGGCCCAGGTCGTCAATATATTGCAGGGCCACATCGACGAGGTGGACGAGTTCCTCGAGGTCGCCATGGAGGACTTGCAGGAAGCTAGCACCGACCTACAGGAACGCATCGACTATCTGCGCCTGCCCATGGAAAACATCGACGTATTCGAGAAGCTGCTCGAGGACCGGAATTTCCGCCTTCAGATCGTCGAGGGCAACGAGAAGATTGAGCACATCATCGCCCGCACCAATATCCTGCTCGGGCAGTACGATAAAGATGTCCAGCAGGGTCTCACTTCGGCTCGGGACTTCGCCCTCTACCTGGCGCAACAGAAGGACGGGACCTGGCGCCGCGACCGCCCGGATGTGCTCGACATCTACGAGGCCATGAAGGGCAACACGGAGGGCTGGTTCAATGCATTTGCGGATATGGAGGCCCGGGGCAAGGAAGTAAACACTCTTGTGATGAGACTCACGCAAATAGTGGCCGAGATTAGCAGCAAGGCCGGCGAGGTCAGCCGCAGAACATGGGTGAGATTGGTTTTTTTCCTCCTTTTTTCTTCTCTTTTCCTTTTCACCTTGGTTGTTCAGCACGCTTGAAAAACCAACAACTAAACACTAACATCGTTTCCCTGTAGACCAATATTCCTCCCTTTACCATACCGTTACAAGAGATATCGACCGAAGCCGAGTGTGGCTCAAACTCGAGGGTATCATCCTCTCGTGCCTCATCAGCAAGCGGGGATCGGTCGACGATCCGGGCGGATAGCCCACATGGCTTCGCGTCAGCCCCTAGCATCACCCAGCCCAACCCTGAATCGACACATTATGACGTTCCGTTGAACAAGGCCGAGTCTCCGATGTTATCCTTCCCCAAACCGCCAACTCATCTATCGCCGAGGCTCACTCGCAACCCCAGCCAAAGCTCATTTTCCGAGTCGATCGCCAACTCGGACGCCTATGCTGGCTCTGATGCGGTGGTGGAGGATTCGCCCCTTTTCATCCTGCAACCACGCACCTACACGCCACAGCCCCCGGAGCCCTTGCCCTCTCCCATGGTGAGGGACAGGGAGAGGGAGAGGCCGACCCTTATGGCGAGTAGATCTGAACAGAACCTGGCCAAGAAAACGTCTCTCCGTCAACGCGTCTCGCTCAAGACAACGCCGCCAGAATCCATACAGATTCCCCAGCCGCATCCTGCGGAATTTGAGCGTCCGACATACGCGTCTCGGCAATCCCCCGACTCGGCCTACGGGTCTGATGACCAACGTCCACGCTACAGCGCCTTGGCGGACATGTCCCCCCCTATCCGGCCACCCGTCATGGCCTCCCCGCGATCAGATCAACAACAATTTTACCGGCCTGTCCAGGCGAGCCCTCATTCGCCACTCCAACAGCGTCCTCTCACGGCCGGGGCAGCGCCTCGACCTCTCCAGTCACAGACTCCGCCACCGATGTACCGGCCGGGCCATCAGCGCAATGCGCCGTCGAGGATGGGCGGTGCAAGCATGCTCAGTACTGTCACGACAATGACCTATGACTCGCAAACCGTCAACGGCGACAAGAAACTCAAGAAGAAGCGCAGCGCGTTGGGGTGGCTGAAGAAGGCCTTCTCCCTCGATGAGGAGGAGCGCATGATATACGAGGCACGAAAACAGCAGCAGGCACCCGATCCGTATTACGAGGGCCGCAGCCCTAAATACATCGACGGCAAACGAGTGCGATGAGGGGTCCCCGAATAATAAGACAAGATGAACACCGCAAGAACAAGGCTTTACATCCGGGGCCCTCCTTGCGCAATGGGAAAGGCCTGATCGGGATATAAGCCGTGTCCGTCATGCTACCGTCTGACTGCGCATTTTCCGAAAGACCCGATGTCGATCGGCGGCAGTTCAGCGACTGTCAAGCAAACGCGCATCAATTTCACACCACTATTAAGCCAGCACATATGTCAGCGCCATTCTCACAGCACAAATGTCGTCGAGGACGGCCAATCGGCCATCCACATCACCACCATGGAATCTTCAACACAACCGAAGTATTCCTCTGTAGCGAGTTGATTACCCAACCCCCAGCCATAGCGAGAGCGAGCGAGCGAGCGAGCGACGCATAATTGCATTGTCTTGATTGATATTCAGCTATGTCCCGGCGCAACTACTCACACTTATTCCTACATTGGTCTGACATGTGGTCGTTTTTATTTTCGCCTGTTTAATTCTGTTATCTATTGTGCGGTAATGAAACGCCCAGCTCGGCAGGTCTGCTGCTCTGCGGTCGGTTTTGTCCCATTTGAAGCCAAAAACATAAAAAAAAAATTGACAGTTCTTTCAACGTTGTCGGAAACATCTCGACGGGTATGGTCTACCATGTATGGGCTGCTATCAACTTTTCGTTGAATCTACCCATCATTCACTGAGCAGGGCGTCTTGGCAGTTTACCGACTGTGACGCCCCCCCCCCCCCCCCCGGGGGGCATATATATCCGCGGAGTTCTCACTGTATGATAATATGACAATTTGCAAGTATGTAGGACGTGAAGAATCTCACGACCATTCAGTCATCGGAGGTGGAGATAAAACAATACAATCACCGTCCGTAAATTATGAAATTATGGATAGCGTCAGTTTGGACCCTGTCTGTGACAGTGGCGATGGTGATACAATGCTTATTCCCGGCATGGATTTTCATGGCAAGATGGCCGAGTTGGTCTAAGGCGCCAGCTTCAGGTGCTGGTCTAGTAATAGGCGTGGGTTCGAATCCCACTCTTGTCAACCATAATATCCGTTCCCGGGACCATGGGGAATATCTTTTTTTTTTTGTTTCTTCGCATGGCGTCCTCTATTTGTAAGACCGCTGCACTCACGGTGCGGAGTACAACGTAGATCTGGCGTATTTTTACGTTATTCCGTAGATTGAGTCGAACACCAGGCGATCATGCAGAATCTTGACCCTCGTTCCTGAAAAACAAAGCGAACACGACATATGGAGGGACGAAAGCCGATGTTTCCTCATCCTAGTTAGTCCCTCATTTTTTCCCCCTCTCGGACTGCGACCCCCCCAAAGAGGGAACAAAGAACTCCCAGTTGCACACATACTCCTTCGTCTTCTCCATCCCATTTCATTAAACCCGAGAACACCACCCCCCCAGACCTGTCGAGGTCTCCATTGGTCCCAGGGTTGGGTTGATAAATAAAGATCATGGTCACTCATCCATCAAATCCCGTTCCGGCAAACCTGCAATGCAAAAACCAGAAGCGGCAACAAGTGGCACTCCTCAAATCCCTATTACACTCTAGACACGCCAGAGCGTGAAGCCAACAATGCGGAAGTATTTGAAGAAGAAAGAACCAACGCTGCCGTGCCGAAGCAGCCAAAACAAAAGGAACAGAAAGTTAAGGAGAGGATGGGGGAAGGGAAAAGAAAAGAAAAAAAAAAGGAAAAAGAAAAGGTCGAACAAGCAATTTCCATCATCACTGCGTCCGGTAGAACTTCTTATAGAGAAGATGAAGCAAGAGGTTCACGTTGAGCTTCAAGGCCCCCTCAAACAAGTTCATAAACTGGTGCGCCTCGAATTGAGCCTGCAGCAGATCCTCGATGGGCACGAGGGCGCTGGCGCCGGGAATCTGGATGTGACCTCGCGACCCCTCGATGGAGAAGATGCCCACCTCGTCGCAGCTGATGGTGAGGTTGATCTTGTCCCAGTCACGTTCGCTGACGCCGCTCCATGTTACGAGGACGCCCTTGTCCGAGAGCGCCCGGGCGCTGTACTTGTAGCTGCCAAATTTGGGGACGCGCCCGCTGCGTTCCAGCTCGCGCTGGTGGTTGTATTGCTTCGTGAAAGGCAGGAGGAAGCGTTTTTTCCTAAGAAAGAAGGGGGGAAACACGGTTAGCAAGTCCCAGACCCCAGAACATTGATCCGGCTAGGACCGTTTAAACAAACAACAAAAAAAAGAAAAAAAAAGAAAAGAAAAAAGAAAAAAAGGGGAACCGCTCACCCCTTGTTCTTTTGCAATGTCGCCATGGCAGATTCGATGTAGTCGTCATAACTCTTCCGCTGCTGTTCCAGGTACTTGGCTTTCTCGTGGAGGTTGGAGAGCGTCATTCGGACGCCTTCGAGCTCGCGCTGCCGCTGAACCCGCCGGCGACTCTTCGTCCGAATATCGAGTGCGATGGCGTTGAGGATGTCCTGGTAATGGTTGTGCTTGGAAATCCGGCCCATCTTCTCCAGCCTCAGCACGTTCTCCAACGCCGTACGCTTGAGCTCGTAGTAGCTCATGCGTGTCACGTCCACCATGTTGACATCCGAATACGCCCCCCTCGTGGCGCCATCGGCAGCGAAGTCGGCCCCGACCACGGCTTGCCACCTGTACTCGTCCTCCGGGCTAATGGGCTTGACGAGAATCTCCAAGAGGTTCGTCCCGGTCTGCACCCTGATAATGTACAAGACGCAGCGCTTCGTCTCCATGAACAGTGCCTTAATAACTGCGTCCGGATCGTCAACGTCGTGCAACTTGGGCGTCAGGAACATCTGGATATCCGACGACCCGGCCGCCACCATCTCGCTCTCATTGCTCTTTGCGCTGCCAAGATCCTGCATGATCTCCCGCAGGGCATCGTCTCGGTTCGGGCTCATGTACGGAAGCTCCGAGGCGACAAGGCTGTGGATGGCGAAGATGTCGGTGAGTTTGATGTACAGAGTCGGCTTGTTTTTGGCGTAGAGGTCGTTGAACTCGTCAATGTCGAATGTCCTCTCCGCATCCGGGACGGAGATGATCTGGTGGGTGAGGTGGATTAACCTGTCCATCGACTCTCCCACGAACGCGTTCAGGGGCTGCAAGTAGACGTTCTCGCCTCCGAATGGTCGCCCGGACGCGATTTGGCCCAGCACCTTGGCCACCTCTCCAAGATTGCGCTTTTGGAGAGGGCTCAGCTGCTTCTCGATGACACCGACATTCTCCGGAGCGATCACGGCTGGCTGAAAGTAGAACTTCCAGAGCCAGTTCATCACAACCTGCAGGAGGACGTGTTGAGGCTCCCTCCTGAAATGGTCACAAAGGGCCTCGAACAACTGCCGCGCCACGAGCCGCAGGCCGTAGGGCATCCTGGGAAGCAAATCTTCCAGCGCGAACAGATACTGGTCGCAAACCTCCCGCAAATCTCGTAGGTGGTCGATAAAGAGGTCCCTGGTCTCCGGATCTCGGATAGCCACCTCCCGGGGAACGTCCAGTGGCCGACGACTCGGCCGTCCAGTCCGCAGCTCTTCGTTGTTGATCGCTCCACGGTAAATCTGGAGGGGGTCGCTCTCCAGGTCGAGCGCCGGGTCCTCAACAATGTTGTCGCGAACCAAGGGACCGAGCATATCACGAAGATACTTCCGGTCTCGAGGCGATCGAGTGTAGTTTGACAGCAACTTGGACCAGAAGTACGTGCCCCGCAGATATTCGCCCAGATCGCGAGAGCTCTCGACCTCTTCCCGAATAGACCGAGAGATGAGCTTCAAGAGGTAATATTCCTCTCTCCTCTTCTGGGCATATCCGAAGAGACCCATCATGAGGTGCTCGATCCGCTTGCACTCTTTCTCGGGAGTCCCCTGCTCCCTAATCCGTTTGAACAGGCGAGCGAGGTACTGCGGCTGTGTCTGCAGATTGAAGAACAGTTGCTGATAAGACTCCAACTTCTTCCTGGAACTTTTATTCAGCGCCTTCAGGTCGAACTGGTTTGCCGAGGAGATGGAAGAATTGGCCAGGAGACCTATGGAATGGCTGCCGTAGTTGCTCTGGTGTCGGACGACTTCGTCTAGCGTGATCTTGTTCTTGACGAGGAGGGCGATCTTGATGTCCAGTTGGTCAATATATTGTTCGAGCATCTCGTTCTGCCTGACCTGCTGAACAACCGTCTTTCGCAGTCGCTCGAATTCCACCTCCTCGTTGAAGTCGAAGTCGCTGTCGTTGAGGAGATGCACAAAGTTCTTCACCGCACCGACCGGCGGGTTCTTTCCTGAGGTCAGACTCTTATACGCCTCGCCTTGAATCTTGGCTCTGACGAAACTCTGGATCTTGATGACTTTCTGCATATTCTCGTTGAAGTATCGTTGCTTCTCGGCGTACTTGACACGGACGAGGTGGGCTCTTGCAGCCGTCTGGATGGCAATGATGGACTCTTCCTCTGCTTCCAGCTCCGACATGACCAGGCCGACCTCTTCCCTGACCATCGCGCCTCGTGCTAGCGCTTGGAGCACAGATACTTCTGGAGCATGGGAACCGAGCTCGTCCAGGATTTGGGAATGTCGTTGGCGGTAAAGGTAACCCCGGATGCGACTTTGCAATCGAGTAATCTGAGATTCGGCCCGCGCTAGGTCGTTGACGTCGCGAGCAACCTGACGCCTAACCGCCATGCCGCGAACCCAGCCCTGGAGACTGGTGATGGCCTCCTCATTGCTTCGAAGATCCTCCAGCGTTTGGGCGACCTCTCGTCGCACAGCTGCCGCCCGGATGAAGGCTTGAAGGGACTCGACGTTGGGTGAGTGCTGGCGCAGGTCCGTTTTCATTGCTCGCACGCCTGATCGTGTCACGTGTCCGCGCAGCAGAGCTTGAAGCGCCGTCCACTGAGGACCAAAGGCCTGAAGCTGGTTCTGCTCACGAGCCAGCTTATCTCGAGCCATGCATGCCCTCGCAGCAGCCTGCAGTAGACTCACGGCCTCGGCCTGTCGATGAAGGAGTTGCTTGTCATTGTCCACGCGGAATCGCAACAGCATGCCACGGGCAGCTGCCTGGAGTCGTCGGACATCGGCAGATGTTTTTGTCGTCTCCCGCCGCTGAGCACCCAGCTTCTTGCGAACCAAGAAGCCCTGAAACACTGCCTGGACCTCCCGAATGGGCCCTTCACAGTGCGCCAACTGAGATTTGGAGTATCGAACCTCGTCGCGAACTTTCTTAGCCCGAATGAGACTCTGCAGCTCCAAGATGTCAGGCTCCAGCATCTTCCAGAACCTCTCCTTGTTGGCGAGTCGCCTCCGGACGATGAAACCTCGCGCCGAGCTCTGCAGGTTGACGGCAAACTTCCTCATCCGGAGCCTATAACCCATAATTTGCCGGGTCCAATCGCCTCGTATCCGGGACTGTAGGTCGATGAGCGAGTCTTCCGAGCTCCAGAGATGCTGCATAATGTCCCCGAGCTTCATCCGCGCCATGGCTCCCCGTATCTGCGCCTGCAGCTCCGCAACCGACTCCTCGTTCCCAGCCAGCTCCCTTTCGATGCGTTCCTCTTCGGTCTCCTCGGGCTCTGGCTCGGGTTCGACGCCAAAGTCGGCTCCCATATTTCCGAAACTGGGCATATTAACCCCAAGCTTATCAAGGCCTTTCTGCATGGCCTCAAGTTCGTGGTGCTCGAACTCAAGTTGGCCGACGAGGTTTCCGATACGAAAATCGACGATTCCTTTTCTGAACAACAGCCAACTGAGAGCATGGATGCAATAAATGACTTTGGGGATGTTCTTCTTTTCGTACAGGTCGATGAGCTCGAAGCGGAAAAGATCGGGGAGATCGACCTCATCCAGGTAGCGGAAGAATATGGCGATGTTGTCTGAATGGCGGAATTGTAGCTTCTGGTGTCGGAATATTCGAAACCGTCTGTCCGGGTTCAAGGCCTCAACGACCTCGGCGAGGGTTACGCCATCCCGGAGTGCCTCTTCCAACTCAGCGATGGGAGGAATGGGCCTGTGAATGACGTCCTCGATCCACTCTTTGGCCTCGCCAATGTGGCAGAGATACTCGTACGCCTGGAGAAATTGGCGTTGCTTGTCCATCCAGTTGCGGCCCTCCCAGCCGTAGCCCGCCCCCCTTTGTGCGGTGCGATTCTTGTCCCTCTGCAGCCTGCGCCGTCCCCGCAAGCCCACAACCTCTTCCGCCGGCTCGTTGATCTTGAATTCTTCGGTGGACTCGGACTGCGCTAACCGTGACAATGTTCGGAAGTGACTGGTGGACGATCGACCCAGTTTCTGAAGATCGGGCCGCTCGATGGTAGTCGTGTGGGAATGGGACAGGGGCGCAAGAGGAGAATGCGAGTGAGGAAGCGCAGCGCTACCTTTGTTGACTGAATCGGATCGAGTGTGGAGCATGGAATTCGGCCTGATGACTAGAGTCCGCGAAGGTTGGGTTGGAGAGATGCTGCTGTCATTGTAGTGGTTCAAGGAAAGCTTGCCCATGTCTACGCTCTGACCACGGTCATGACGTTGAAGATGCCGAGGAGGGGAAGGGACAGAATCCGGGATACCAGGTGCAGGAGGCTGCGGCAGTGGGCGCAGCGACTGGCGGGCCATGTTGTATATATTTTCCGGTTCTTCCTTCTTAGACTTGGCGGGGTCGAGACCGAACATTGCGTGGCTCGATGTATGAGTCGAAGGAGAAATCTCGCTCAGGCCGCGCTTATGGACGTGTGCTGCATACCCGCTCGAGGCAGAAGAATATTGTGTGCTTGCGCGGCTACGGGCCGAAGTGTCGGAGTAGCCGGAAGAGGCTGACGATGATGCAGTAGAAGGTTGACGATTGACGGCGCTTGAGGGTTCCAAGGTTTGCGATTGCCTGAGAGGATGTGACCTGTACGTCATCTTCGGCAGCGACTAGAAGAATGGAGAATGAAGAATGAAGAATGCGTGAGAGGTGCGCTGCGGGAAACTCATGGGTTGGTACAGTTCCGATGGTAGTATGGAGAATCGGCGCCTCCTGCTGACTTGGGCAGCTCGGAGGCGTGGTCAACCTTCAATATCCGGATCCGAATGGCCTTCGCCGGGCACATGAAAGTGTTGTCGAGCGGACTATCCTTGGGGCGCTCGACGCCCGAGATGGTATAGGGAAGGGGAAGATGACGAGAGGGAGAGAAGACGAAGGAGGCTCAAGCTCAAGGGTTGGTGTGGTTGGTGTGGTTGGTCTCGACGGAAGACGGTGAGAAAGTAGGAGAGTGTGAAGGGAGTCAGATGCGTTGCGCTGTGCAATCCAGGCTCTTGAGAGTGGAAACAAGCAATATTGGCAGTTATTGTTGGCAGCAGAGAGATGTTTCGAAAGGATTCTGTAGATACCTTCATGCCATCTGATCCCTGACCATATCGCAATGGGCCTCAAACTCAGCAAGGGTAGTTCTAGTGCAGATAAGCGAGGGCGGAGAATTTGACTGTTACTGTTGGTGTTGGCATTCGCAAAAGCGTGGAAGGAAGGAAGCACGGAGGGGTTGCAGTGACCGTGGTTGCCGTGCGAAAGATTCTGTTTGTTTACTTCCTAAACCGGTTAGCGCTAACAGTCGTCGTCCCTTGCTCTATGGAGTGTCGTCACTTCACGGCAGATTCCGCAGATCTGCCGGAGTACCTTGGCCCAGCTGACTAACACTACCTCAACCGACGGGACATTTCACACGGCTTGATACGGTACCTGAGCACCGAAGGTACTTGGCTCGAGCTTGCTTTCAAGTGTATTCCATCCAAGTCCGAGTCTACATACTTCATCCGGACTCGATATGGATTCATCTCACGAGGCGCACAGTGTACGACTTATGCCATTGAGTAGAAGCTCGAAGAGAATCGCCCCCTACACAAAGCACTAATCCGACGCTTCTGGGATCGCTGTGGTAGGTGAAGCCAAGCTGCTCTTGACCGCTCAATCTAGACTGCAAGGGTCATATTACCCATGGCTACAGGTATTGTGAGCACATGTTATGTGGCTAGTGCCATATCTTTCCAAGCACGCTGTATGAATGAAGAGCAAATGGGAAGGGAACCAATCTCGTGACTTGAACGGCTGCGTGACTTCTGTTTCACAAGCGGTGATGAGGAACTGTTTGGAACGCACTGGCCGCCAATACGCTGCCATTGAGGCCATTGACCTTCTCGCCTTCTGTCCCTCCACCCCGGGATCCGTAATCATCAATTACGGCTGGGCTGGTCCGTCAGAATTTCCGACGCGCCACAGTGGACATCGTGTCATCCAATTTCCTACCTCCTTCTTTATGGAGCTTGCCTATCCCATACTTCCCGTCTATGGACGTTAATTAGGGCGAGTGTTCTACTTCGTATTCTGACCCTTGTGGCCAGTATCGGTGAGTCTCGGTCAAGCAGCGTATAGGAACCGCACTTTCTTGGGATTTATAGACAGCCAATCATGCCGTGACTCTGGGAAAGTAACCCACTGTAGTATACCTACCCCACTTAGCCCCATCAGACAAGACCCCATATCCACACCACTGGTGCATAAAAATTCTAGCCAAGTCGTTTGTCTGATTTTTTTTTCTCCTTCCTTCTAACGGGAGCAAGAGACCTCTGGATCGTAGTCTTTGAACGAGCTGACCGATTGCCAGAACTCTGTCCTCGCTGCTTTTGTACTTCGAAAGCTTCTACTTCCTTTTCCTCCTTCTTCCATTCATTCACAATGACCAGCGTCAACGGCGTCGACGGGGCCCAGGTCCTGGACAGCAAGTCCGCCCTCGATGTCCTCAAGGAGTACGAGAGCCGCGATGGACTCGACATTCATGAGCTCATGGATACCAAGAAGCACGGAGGTCTGACCTACAATGACTTTCTGCTTCTGCCTGGCTACATCGGCTTCCCCGCCTCAGCCGTCACCCTTGATTCCCCGGTCACGAAGCGCATCACCCTCAAGACCCCCTTCGTTTCCTCCCCTATGGATACCGTGACCGAGCATGAGATGGCCATCCACATGGCTCTTCAAGGCGGTTTGGGTGTCATCCACCACAACTGCTCGCCTGATGCCCAGGCCGATATGGTCCGCAAGGTCAAGCGCTATGAGAACGGCTTCATCCTTGATCCCGTCGTCATTAGCAGTGACACGACCATTGGCGAGACGAAGGCGCTCAAAGAGAAGTGGGGATTTGGCGGTTTCCCTGTCACAGGTTAGTACTCTTCTTCTTCTTCTTCCTCTTCTTTCTACCATGTCCATCTTGTCAGCTTTTCATGATTATATAAAATGTTCTTAACTTTCGTTCCACCGAATTGACGACGTGAGTTGTCATGGGGAAACAACAAAAACTATGAATTTTTGAGCTGCATCTTTGTTCTGCCTTTGAATCGACATTTCTCAATCTCGCTTTGGGCAACATCGCTGACCTGCAACTGAAGAAAGCGGCAAGCTTGGCTCCAAGCTGTTGGGTATCGTGACGAACCGCGACATCCAATTCGAAGAAGACCTTCACAAGCCCATCTCCGAGGTCATGGTCACCGATCTGGTCACTGGGCCTGCCGGTATTCATCTCCCCGATGCAAACCAGATTCTCGCCAAGTCCAAGAAGGGCAAGCTCCCCATTGTCGACAAGGACGGGAACCTGGTTTCCATGATCTCCCGATCCGATTTAACCAAAAACCAGCACTTTCCTCTGGCCTCGAAACTTCCGGACAGCAAGCAATTGCTTTGCGCCGCTGCCATTGGCACGCGCCCCGAGGATCGCGACCGACTGAGGAAGCTTGTGGAAGCTGGCCTCGACATCGTCGTCCTGGATAGCTCCCAGGGCAACAGCATGTACCAGGTGGAAATGGTTCGCTGGATCAAGTCGGAGTTCAGAGATTTGGATGTCATCGGCGGAAACGTGGTGACGCGCGAGCAGGCGGCGACCCTTATCGCCGCTGGTGTTGATGGTCTGCGTATCGGCATGGGCAGTGGCTCCGCCTGCATTACCCAGGAGGTCATGGCCGTCGGCCGTCCTCAGGCTGCCGCCGTTTACTCGGTCAGCAGCTTCGCCGCCCGCTTCGGCGTTCCTTGCATTGCCGACGGCGGCGTGCAGAATGTGGGCCACATCGTCAAGGGTCTTTCGCTGGGTGCCTCTACCGTCATGATGGGCGGTCTACTGGCCGGCACTACCGAGTCGCCCGGTACATCTTTCGTGTCGCGGGAGGGCAAGCTCGTCAAGGCCTACCGTGGCATGGGCAGCATCGACGCCATGCAGGACAAGAGAGCGGGCAACGGCAGCAAAGATGCCCAGAAGAGCAATGCCGGCACTGCCCGGTACTTCTCCGAGGGCGACAGCGTTCTGGTTGCTCAGGGCGTGACGGGATCCGTCGCCCACCGAGGGTACGTTGCCTTCCCCACCAAAACACACATGCCATGCCACACACCCCATTTCTTTGTTTGATCAAACGACTAACTTTGCCTTTTTTACCATAGTCCCATCTCCAAATTCGTACCCTACCTCGCCGCCGGCCTCAAGCACTCCATGCAGGACTGCGGCATGCAGAGCCTGCAGGTGCTTCACGAGGGTGTGAAGAATGGCACCGTTCGCTTCGAGCTGCGGACTGCCAGCGCCCAGCTGGAGGGCAACGTGAACATGGAGTCTTACGAGAAGAAGCTCTTCGCGTAAAATGAGAAGAAACCAAGAAAAAGAGCAAATAAATTATGGGTCCCGGAATCGAAAAAGCTTTGGATAGAACTGAAAGTCCCTCGAACTAAGGGCCGGATGGGAGGGAAATCATGAGCAAAGCGACTGCATCGGAGAACCGAGAGGGAGTTCTGGGCGTACTTGGATGGAAGGAAAATATTGGCGGCCTGTAGTGTTTGATGAAGAGTCTAGACCTCCCTTTGCATGGTCAGGCTAGGAAACGACAAGCTCAGTATCATGAATGTGCTTTACTTCATGGTCATGTTAGACTATGATACCCTTAATGTTATATGATAAATATCGAGTGTCAAAAAACCAACGAACCAACTGGACGCTGGCATGCTGCTGTTCTAAAATTTCGCCCCTATTCGTTTATTATTGCAGACGAGATTGCGTGTCCAATGAATTTATTCCATATATGTGTGCATTGCTGTTTTATACTACCTATTGCCAACTTTTACTTCGCAGATACTGCTTTTTCAGGAAAACCTCCCAAACTCCCATGATGCGAAACAATATTAAACGCTGATTGTTCCAGCAAAGCATCTCTCCACTTGCACCCCTGACCCCTTTTCCAGCTTTGAAAGATACAGTACTACCATGGCCGTGAAATCGTGTGGGGCATGACTGGCGTGTAGAATCAACAGACTCCCCCGGGAGAGGAAGCATCGCAGAACCATATCCTCATGAACCCGACCTTACCTGCTCTGTGAAATCGAATCGTAGCCCGCCCGCCGGACCGAGCCATTGCCGGTGGCATGAGAGGGACCAAGCAGCAGCGGTGCACCCACTGCCGCATTATCATCCTCGCTGTCCTCGTCGATGATGGCCTGCTCACCATCCTCGTCCCGCTCGTCGTCGCTACTCTCCACGCTCGACGACGGACCTTGGCCCTCCACGAGCATGAAGGCAGGCACGGCGCCCAGGGCGGCGACAAGGGCCAGCAGCCACCAGGCGGTGACGACATAACCTCGCTCAACGCCCCATGTGAAGGCCGCACCGGCGAAGGTGGGGCCGAGGGCACGGCCGAAGCCGGAGAACATGGTGGCGAAGCCGTTGAGGGTGCCCAGGATGCGAAGGTTCGAGGCCGAGTTGGTGAGCAGGATGGTGACGCATGGGAAGCCGATGATGCCGGCGAACCCTTTGACGCACATGAGGGATATCATGCCGGCGAGGCGGGTGTTGGTAGTCGGCAAGAGGACGGTGTAGGGGACCAGAAGGTACACCAGGGGGAAGGCGATGGCTAGAGAAAAGGGGGGACGGGGGCGCGTTATTTAGCACCCGGAGGATGGCGGAAGGCCGGGCCTTAGATGGCTGCCGTTGGGGGGGGAGGGGGGGGAAGGGTAGGTCACTTACCGCAGCAACGATAGCAGTTGCGGACCCCGAGGCGGTTGCAGAGTGGCGGGAAGAGCAGGAACTGGGTGAGGCCACATGAAATGCCGTACGCGGCAAACATGGTACCGATGCTATCGGACTTGAGGCCGAACCCACCGGAGAATCTGAAGGGCAAGCTCCTGTTCTCCGGTGTCTGTTCGCGCACGGGATAGTCGAGGAATGCGGGGAGGACTTGGTCGAAGGCGACGGCGTGTAGGGCAAGGAAGGTGTAGGCGACGAGACCGATGACGGTTTGGGTGGTGAACACGTCCTTCATGGTAGACTGCGGAGCCGTTTGGTGAGAAGAAGAAGCCTTGGGAGACATGTCCGTGGGCAGAAGGGGCGCGGTGGCTTCGCCGTCCATGAACGAAGCTCTCCGGGGCCGACTCGTTGGTTTCCGACTCGGGCGAAGGGCGCGAGTCATCTTTTTACCTATCAGCAGGCCCCAGTCCCTCTGGCCGCGGCGGGTCTCGAGTGTCTCCTTGAGGAAGAAGATGGCGGTGGCCAAGGAGATGAGGAAGAAGACGGCCAGGATGATGTTGGGGAGGGCAAATGGGTAGGCTTTGAAGAAGGCGCTGTGCCCGAACAGGCCTGGAAAGCGCTCGGCGGGATTCGCCAACATGCCGCCAAAGGCAGGTCCGAAAATGCCTAGAGTGCAGCCAGTCAGTCAGTCAGTCAGTTCCGCCAGCCTCGGTTGCGCTGCAGCGGACATACTTCCCAAACTCCATACCAAGGGCATGACAGAGAAGGCCCGGGGTTGCAGGTGTCTCTCAGTAACCATCTCGGCCACCATGGTTCGGATGATACCCACTACCATTCATGTTAGAAAAATAGAAATAGAAATAAAAACCCCTGGGGACAACCAAGAGTCCAGGAGTATGTATGTAGATGGGCATGGGCATGCTTACCATTCCCGTTTCCGGCTCCGGCCAAGACACGAACAGTGATAGCCATGGGCAGACTGGTCGACACGCCCCATATCACGAACATAATCATGGTGGTGGCAAGACCGAAGACGATGGTCGGCTTACGGCCGAAACGATCCGACGCCCTACCCCAGGCGACGGCGGTGAAGCTCTGGGCCAGGGAAAAGACGGCAGAGGTAAAGCCGGCCCATTTGGCGATCTCGTTCTCGCTTACACCGAAGCTGCGAATCATTTCGGGGAGATAGGGGAAGATGGAAGTCAGGGCTAAGGGTTCAGCGAATCTCGCAATGGCTATTCGGGCAAAGTTAGCAACAGGACGCAAGGCGGGTGAGAAGGATACCTGGCGCGCGTTTTCTGTGTGGTTGTGTAGAGGCTATAGAAGGGATGATTCAGGCTTCCGGATCCGAATCCCTATTCCTAATTCCGAATTCCTAATTCCTAATTCCTATATCAAGGATGGATGAGAATGCGACTAGGCGGCTTACGATGAGACAGCTTGGAAGATCAACAAAACCTCAGACCATCACATTCTGAACAGGAGGAGCATGGATATACCAGCCGACGTTGGGAGTAGACGGACGCGATTGTAACTATGCGGGAGACATGGGATGAGAGTAGGTGGGAGAGAAGGGGTAAAGTAAGGCCGGTAATAAGCTGCCTGCGTGGGTTGGTAGCTTTCGCATCTTGACAGCTTGATAGCAGGGAGAAGAGCAATAATTTTGGTAGTACCGGTCGGCGTCTAGGTAAGGTAGACAGAGAGAAAAGAAGGAACGGCAGTGCAGCTGCTTACCCAGAATGACCAATTGCTGAACCGGCAACTTCGCCTCGCCAGACATGATGGCGGACCGTGGGGGGTCTTCGACGGGGTCTGATGACTAGGAAAGATATGGACGAAGGGTGAAGGTGAAGTTGGCTGGTAGACAGGTCCGCATGAGCAGTCGCAGGGAGGAAACAAAAGACCATGAGATCCAAACGAGATCGACACTCGAATATCCTAGGGCCCCGAGAGAGTAAGAGAGTTAAGAGGAGACGAGGTGTTTCAATGCTTTGACGACCTGCTTCGTTCCTTGGAAACAGACGTACACGGTCGACAGAGGGCGGATGAGGAAGGAAAGAAGAAGTAAATGATCGTACGTCGGAATAGAGGAAAAGAGCCTTTTGACAAACCGGGTCGATCACAGGGTTCGCCTCCCCGGGGGATGGTAATGGTAGTAAGTGTACAGAGCGTATCCCGTGCCGCCAATACGCGTCTTACCGGGAGGAAAGCCGTTTTTTCCCTCTTCTTTCCTTTTTTTTTTTTCTTTAAAATTATTTTTTTTTTATACTCCGTCCCCCGCCCCCTCTTCCATGCAATGCAGTTGGTCCGGCGGCCGAGAGAAGAGGTGTGACCCATGGAGATCCACTTATCCACTTACTAATGCGAAAGGCGTCACGTAATAGTACTCCGTAAGTCTAGATGTTCGTAAACACGGTACTCCGTACATATGTGAAGACTCTCGGAATACAGTAAAGAAAGGCCTGTCAATAAGATCGGCTTCAATATTGTCAAGGCAACTGGCCGTGGTCTTTACTACCTAGCCCATCTCGTGTCGTGGTCTAACCAGTCTAACCTGTGGCGGCTATTACAGTACCTATACTAGACTAAGGTAGACCACAGTATATGGGAACCAAGGACACTGACTGAATTAACATTTGTCAGCGGAAACCGAGGGCGGCCTGATGTACCATGTCCTCGCTTCTCCCACTTAAGGTACCTAAGCTGAGGTTTTCGAGTCCTATTCGATATGGAGACCGATGTACAAAGTACTTTATTCCTTGCAAGCTGCTTGAGCGACACCGAGACCACACGGCAGACCAGTTGTGGGGAACTTTCAAACATGGACCTACGGAGTGGAGCACGATCACGTTCAAAGCGTACTAACAAACAGCATTATACCTGCATAATTACTCTCTAGATAATAAGGTCACAGCTACCAAAGGTACCTACCTTACCTTACCTTATCCTCTGTAATTACTCCGTTCTCCGTACTTCAAGTTCGTACCATCGAACCTGTTCATTCAGCCTTCTTACACTTCGTCGTGGACGAGGCCATAGAAACATGAACTGATCGTGGCTTCAAGTTGCCCAGGCATTCTCATTCTCCAAGTATCGCCATAAAGGCCCGAAAAGTCAAGTCGGAAAGGTGAGTTCCTATTGAGCGGCCGATCTTCATGCCGTCTCACATCATTTCGTCATCAAGGACTGATGTTACTTACGCCTTGACATCTCCGTCTTGCGTCCCTCGACTTCACCACCGAAGCCTCAGAACCGCGCCTAAACCACACCACACCACACTCCCTATGTATTCGGCCCCCCTTTCTTGGCTTACCTTTTCCCCAAGTACACGTACACACTCCTCATTCAAAACAAAGAAAAGTATCAACTGTTCAAGCTAGATTAGAGGGAGCCGTTCCGTGAACTGGCTGACCGATACGGCTGAAAAGACTTGGACGTCGGGTCCATCCCCTCCAAACACCAGCGCCATGGCCGATGAACACACGCCTCTCATCGCAACCGTTCGTGTCGCTCAGCCAAGGCACCGATACCCCCATCACATCGTCCGTCGTTTCTGCACCATCGCTCTGTCTTCCTGTCTTCTCGCAGGATTCGTCACATTCCTAGTTCTCCTCTTCATCGAACCCCCTGGCTATCACCGTGGCCACCAGCATGGCCACCACCGAGATCAGTGGGAATCGTCCGTGGGACGGCCCAGAGACCATCCTCCTAGTCACCAGGACGTATTAGACATCTTGTTCGACACGCCCTCTGCCGAGCAAGCTGAAAAGTGGAGTCGATATTACACCTCCGGCCCTCATCTTGCTGGACAGAACTATTCACAGGTGAGTCCAGGCGACGATGATGCCATTACTTCACACCGAGAGACTGTACTGATAATGATATCGTGTCGCGCCGTCCAGGCAGAATGGACTCAGAACAAATGGATAGAATGGGGCATCCCCTCCGATATCGTCTCCTATGACGTCTATCTGAACTATCCCGTTGACCACAGCCTCTCTCTACTCAGGAAGTCCAAGGACTCCTCTTCTTCTTCTCCTTCCTCCTCCTCCTCCTGGAAGGTCGACTTCAAGGCCACTCTTGAAGAGGATGTTCTTGACAAAGACCCCACCTCAGGCCTGCAAGATCGCATCCCAACATTCCACGGCTACTCGGCCAGTGGCAACGTCACTGGTTCTTTCGTCTGGGTCAACTACGGCACCTACCAGGACTTCGAGGACCTCAGGAAGGCCAACGTCAGTATCGAGGGCAAGATCGCAATCGCCCGCTATGGCGGCATCTTCCGCGGCCTGAAAATTCGCCGTGCCCAGGACTTGGGCGCCATCGGCGTCATTCTGTACAGCGATCCAGGCGATGATGGCCACGTCCGGGAGGACAATGGCTACGGGGCCTACCCTAATGGCCCGGCCCGTAACCCGACCAGCGTGCAACGAGGGAGCGCACAATTCCTGAGCGAGCGTCCTGGCGATCCGACCACACCGGGTTATCCTTCCAAGCCTGGTGCGCCTCGTGCTCCCGTCGAAAACGTCATCCCATCCATCCCGTCCGTCCCCATATCCTACGCTGAGGCTGTGCCTCTGTTGAAGGCCCTGAATGGCCACGGCCCCAAGGCGGACGACTTTAACCAGTACTGGACTCGCAACCTCGGTCTAGGCTACAAGGGCGTCGACTACAACATCGGTCCCTCACCCGATAACGTTGTGATCAACCTCTTCAACGAGCAGAAATACGTGACGACCCCGCTGTGGAACGTCGTTGGCGTTGTGAACGGGACCATCCCCAACGAGGTCATTGTCGTCGGGAATCACCGCGATGCCTGGATCGCGGGCGGCGCGGGCGATCCCAATAGCGGCTCCGCCGTGTTGAACGAGGTTATCCGCAGCGTCGGTGCAGCTCTCAAGGCCGGCTGGAAGCCTCTCCGTACAATCGTCTTCGCCTCGTGGGACGGAGAAGAGTATTCGCTCATCGGTTCGACCGAGTGGGTTGAGGAATACCTCCCCTGGCTATCTGACTCGGCCGTCTCTTACCTGAACGTCGATGTCGGCGTTCGCACGCCTCACTTCGATGCCTCTGCCGCCCCGCTTCTTCACCGGCTTCTACGAGAAGTAGTCACTGCCATCCCGTCCCCCAACCAGACAGTCCCCGGCCAGACCGTCGGCGACCTCTGGAACGGCCGCATAAAACCCATGGGATCAGGCTCCGACTTCACCGCCTTCCAGGATTTCGCCGGCGTTCCTTCCCTCGACTTTGGCTTTGGCGGGCACCGCCCCGAAGACCCGGTTTACCACTACCACAGCAACTACGATTCGTTCGCCTGGATGACCAACTTCGGCGACCCGGGCTTTGAGTACCACCGGGCCATGGCACGCGTCTTGGGCCGCACCCTCGTCGAGCTGGCCAATCGCCCCATCATCCGCTTTAACGCGACCGACTACGCCGACGCTCTCGTGAACTACGTCGATCAGATCGAGTCCAGGCTGTCCACGGCCACCACTACTTCGGACTCCAGCGACTTGGACCTCGCCACCCTGTCCGAGGACGAGATCTTCAACATCCGCTCCCGCGGCGGTCGTTCCGACACCTTCGCAGGCCCAGGGGCCGCCGCACTCGCGCCCCGCGGCGACCCCACGGACGTGAAAGAATCTCTCGCCCACCTCCGCTTCACGCTCGCCGAGCTTCGCGCCAAGACGGAACGCCTCGACGCCGCCGCCCAGTGGGTGGACGACACAATCCGCGCCGGCGTGCCCTGGTGGAAGCTCTGGACGCGCGTCAAGCTCGGCCTGGCTTTCGTCTGGGTCAACAAGGCCTACAAGGGCTTCGAGCGCCACTTCCTCTACCCGGAGGGCCTCGACGGCCGGACCTGGTTCAAGCACGTCGTCTTTGCTCCCGGATTGTGGACGGGGTACGCCGGTGCGGTGTTCCCCGGCTTGCAGGAGAGTATCGACTCCCAGGACTACGTCAACGCCGTTCGATGGGCAGGCATCATCAATGATGCTCTCGAGGCTGCACGTAAGAGCATTTCGTAGTATCGAGGTCGTTGCCACCCGCTGCGGGGAAGAATGAATAAAGATGGGCGGGTTTTTCTTCTTCTTTTCTTTTCCTGCCTCGAGACTGCATCGACTTCTAGCAAGTGTGACGTATGGCAGTGAAATGGATATCCAGGCACAGAATTACATATAGAAAAATACCACCTAGTTGAAAGCATTCAGTCTAGGAACTAAGCACATCAAATCAAGCTTTTGGACATGGAACTTCAAGAGATTCAATCCCCATCCTGACACTTGACAACGAAAAAAAAAAAAAAGAAGAAAAAACCCCCCCGGTTATGCTTAGTCTGTGGAATTATCTAATGCAGCTTCTACCACTCTCAGAATCGCATCGTTCTATTCCGCTGTATTGTACAACATGCAGGTCATCGCCTTCTTCTACGCACATCCAAAGGAGTGCTCCTCTATACTGGGTCCCGCCCTTAGAACTTATACACCTGGTCAGACGAGTACCCGAGCTCCTTCAAGATGCCAGAGAGCTCGCCCTGATCCTTAGGGCTCTTCTTGTTCCCGGAGATGGAGTTCATCATGCCGGGGGGGCCGCAGACAAAGACCTTGATGTTGCCCGTCTTGGGCTCGGGGAGAACCGTCTTGAGGAGGGTCTTGTCGATGTAGCCGGCGGCGCCATGCCAGTCCTTGGACGGGTTGTCGAGGACATAGAAGGCCCGGAAGCGCTGCGGGTAGGTGTTCTCCAGCTCGGCGAACTCCCGGCGCAGCAGGATGTCGTCCTCGGACACGTTGCCGAAGACGAGCGTCACCTTGGTCTTGTCCTCCGGGTTGCTGAAGATGCCGCGGGCGAGCTGCCACATGGGAGTGATGCCCGTGCCACCCGCCACCAGGGCGATGTGCTCGTGCTTGTTGGGCTCCCAGGGATACTTGGGCAAGGGTCCCTTAATGTCGAGGCGATGGCCGGGGACCATGTTGTGCAGGTGCGACGACATGGGGCCGTCGGGGTACTTCTTCACGAGGAGGTCAATGTAGCCCTTGGCGTCTATCCGACGACGGAAGGATGCCATGTCAGCAAGACGGAACGAGGACAAGAGAACCAGAAAGAGGGTGCGCGTTAAAAGAAAGCAGGGGGTGCAGCCTACCTTCATCGCTTATGGGCGTGTACGGCCGGAGAACGGCCTTCTCCATCTCAGGGCCCTTGTACTTGGTCAACAGGGCACTCGCGATATGCAGGCCCGAGACCTGGTCCTCCTCGGGCAGCTTGAAGCGGAAACGCTTGGTATTGTGGTTGACGATCTCTACGTCCTCCAGCACGAGAGAGAGCCAGCCCTGATCGCCGCCGGTAAACGCCTTCTTCGGCGGCTGGCCAGTCAGGTCGCTGGCTGCGTTTTTGACCTTGGCCTCGGCCTTCTGAGCCGCAGGCGTGCCGGAGAGGAAATAGTACCCCGCCCCCGCCAGGCCGACGGCACCGGCGGCGTAGAGGGCAGCGTTGGAGCCTCCCTTGCTGGGTTCGGTGGCATAGCGACGGACGTGCTATAGGAGAAAATCAGCGGCTCAATTCTCCACCTAGGATGTTCGCTCGGATTCGAGTAGAGAGAAGAGAAGAAACTGGTCCATCGCGCGGACCCGAGTAGAGAAAGAGAGAGGCATTGAGGTGCCGCCGGGCGAAGAATCATCTAGGGTAATACTGCACTGCGTACCTGCTTAAGGGGCTGCGCGGCCCGGAATGCTGACCTGGCAAACATTTTGGCGCTCAATTGGTAGTGAAGAAATGTAAATTACTTCTCCGGTGATAGTTGAAGAAGTTGAGGTTGAGGAATGTCGCGACGATTGACTAATCAATTGAGGTAGGTACGGCACTCCGGAATCAGGAACAGCCGAGAAACTGACGCAATTGAGTGATGACGTCGACAAAGTACCACGTGATCAGATGTGGTGTGTGTTGCTGACTAATCGATCATCTTTCCTAGTGGCCAACCGACTCCGGAGAGGACCTAATTACCTCGGAAGTGTATGAGTGCTTAAGAAGACGAATAGTCTGGGTAAGGTACTAAACATTTAAGTGCCTTCGTAAATACCGGGTGCTATACTAACGTATAATCGAAGTGATGTGGTGAAGTACTCAGTTCGTCGGGCCTCAAGGTTTGTTGGAGAGCCGAAATACAGGGTCGTTGTATTTCCATTCACAACCTGCTACAGAGGTACAGCCAACTCTACCTAAGCGCAGTACGCTCCTGGCGCCGTGTTGCTTCCACCAGATCACTGCGAAGACTGCCTATATCTCCTCGCTCACTGCTTGGCCAACCCTTCCTTGCCCCTTTCTCTCGGTTGACTAGGTACATCAGCATGTCTCGTTGCACTTTTCCTTGACCCCAAAGCTAGGGGGAAGAAGCTGGACACGTTCAGAGTCATTGGCGCCATCGTCCATTCTGCCATGCATCCTCCCTGGCAAGCGTTTTGACTCTCAGAACGTGTCTCCGGCTTATGCGGTCACAGTTAGAGGAGCATGGGAAGAGCTGACTTGGGGTCACCGATCTCATGCATCAGTGAGTAACTCATGGGCCGCGGTTTCGGTATTCATATTCGTTTCTCGTGTACGGAGACCGTATGGGGACCCATAAAACAGACGGAGGGCTTGCCTAGATGTTTATCTGGAGTTGGGGGATCACCGGGCCATGTCTTCTGCCGCCTCTGCCGTACCGTCATTATCATTGTGTGCTGTAGTGGCTTTTGTCGCTGTCGCCGTCGCCTTAGGTGTGCTCGACCGGTCCACGTGCTTGGCTTCCGCCGCCTCGGCGTCAGGGTTAACTACATGGGTTCCCGAGTCCTTGGACTGACGATCTTGGCTTGAGCGGCGTAGGGGCCCGGCATCCTGATGCGAGGAGAGTGTCGGTGTATTCGCTTGGCTTCCACCTCGTTGCCCATGGTAGTGTATGACCTGAGGTGGTGGTTGCCCGGCTTGGATGCCCAATTGCTGCGTCGGATAAGGGTCGAGATCTTTGCTCGACGTTGAAAAAGTCGACACAACGGGCTGGTGGTACCCATTGGTGTTTGTCGCAGCCGCGGCCTGTTCGAACGATGTGGCATGGTCAGCTTGGGTCGGAGTGCCGACTTCGTTGGGCGACGTCGTTCCCTCCACGATATGCCCGGCTAGACTGTTCATGCCGCCCTCGATGTCACGGAGAAGCCGGACATATTCCTCGGGAACCAGGCCGCTTTCCCGTGTCTTTGGATCCTCCGCTACCAGCCATCCTTGTCCATGTCGATATGAAACCCAGATAATCTGGCCTTCGACCAACGGCAGCTCGTTTTCGTTCTCCCTTTCAAAGTCGAATAATGCAACAGCCTTCCCGTGCATCTCCTCATCGGGTGAGGTGATGGTGAATTGGTAATCCCTCGAGTACCGAGACTGGTCCGTCTCAAAATAGCCCGGCGACGACATGGCGCTGGAAGCTTCCGACTCGGACCGATATCCGTCATGTTCGGCATATTGTCTCGGGCGCATATCGCCCAGTTGGTACGAGTGCCGTGCCTGATCGGGTGGATAGGTCACGAATTCTCCTCCAGGGCCGTTGGCCTCGCCCCCTTGATTTACATAATAGCGCTCACTGCCATCGCCGCTCGTTCCAGCATAGTATCCTCGTTCCCGGTCGTAATTCGAGGGATCCATGAGTGCGGAACCACCATGCCCATCGCGAGAACTCCGCCCTCGTCCGTGGGCGACAGCAGCCGAAGTCGACTTGTGCTTGCGATGCCGCGAGCTGACCACTGGGCTCTGCAGATCCTCGTCCTCACTCCACGGCGGACCATCCCCAAATTGCATGGGAGGGAGGTTTACCCCCCGACCGAAGCCATCGGTCTCCCAGGAGTTCTGTTCCCAGCTCTTCCTGCTTTCCCAAGCGGCAGGCGGATCGGATAGCCTGCGCGACTCGCTTGCTGGCGTGCCAAGTTCCGATGGAGGATGTGACGGTTCCGCTGGCGGCCCATAGTGCATGGGGTGGACAACCGGGTAGGCAAAATCGCGCACTAGAGTATACGGGAGGCTGGAGGGAAACACGGGGAAAACGTGGGACGGTGGTCTGGAGCGCGAGGGCATCGAGCCCGTCGTCGAGTACTGGGACAGGCGGTTCTTGGAAACGTGCGACATGGGTCTCGCGAGAGTGGAGCGACGGTTCGGATTGGGCGGCGAGGTGACGATAGGTGGTAATGAGGGGTGACTGGGATTCGCAGTCGGTGAGGCAGACGGATCGGTCGGTAGTGATGACAAAACTTGCGACATAACAGCGACGTGCTTAAAAAGTTCGGTGTCGTCGGTGTGGGGTTGCGGCGCCACCGAGGAAATCACAGCGGCTAAGCCGAAGGCTTTCGATCCCGTTGTCGTTCCGTCAGTCGCGTGCTGCTCGGGGCGAGCGTCTTTATCCTTGATTCAAATGTTGTATTGTCGAGGTTGGTGGCAGTCTGGTAGTCTCAGAGAGATAGTGAATGAGAAAGCATTCGCAATTCGAGATGTGCAAGTTGTAGATGGGGTGCCGAGTCAGACAGAGAGGGGACGGAACAGTCGCCCAGTCACGAGGTGGGAAAAAACAAGAGAAAATTATGAGGAAGTGAGCCTTTTGACAAGGGCAGAAGACAAGCGGTTTTGTAGATGTCGCAACAACCCTCAAGGCGTCGCAAACAGACGAGAGGCGTGAAAACGGTCGCAAGCAACCTAGAGCCACGACGGAAAAGGAGCGTAGAGAATGGAAAAGCTGAAGAATGGAGAGGCGTGAGCTGCCCGCTAAGCGGGTGAGCGCTTTCCCAGTTTGCGACAAGTGGATTCGACGCAGAAGAACGTATAAAAAAGACCTCCGTTCTCTTAGGAGACCAGATTAAACCCCAATGTCTTGGTAGGACAAAAATAACAGTGTTAGCGACGGCGACAACAGCCAGAAAAAGTTGTTCGTGATGGGCGACGTTGGTGTGTTGGACGTTAGGGAAGAAAGTGGGTGAATGAGCGGGAGTCGAGTGTTGAGCGTTCGAGCGTGGGGAGGAGAAAAATTAAGTGGACCCAACTCCCTCCCCTCCACTCACAGTACTGTCCTCGTCTCCTACGCCGCTTTTCGACCAGAGCATGTCGACTCCACCTGCTTCTCCCGGTCACTCCACTATCGCCTACAAGGTACGAATACCTACAAAAAGCTGGGGAGTACTCTGACTCCTGCCTACCTCCTCCGTGCAGTATTCGTACTCGGTAATTACCTACTCTACTCCCACCATTACCACAGCCTAATTAAAGTTGCCAATCCGCCAAAGTCCGCCAAAGTCCATCCGTTCTGTTGGGCGTACTCCGGTACCCCGTACTTCGTAATGTCGCACCGCTTAACGCCATTTCCCTAGCAACCTTGGGCTTCGATTGGTTCTGGACAACTGAGCACCCGGGATTCCTTTCTCTTTCTCCGCTACATCCCGGATCGTCTCCTAGGTAAGCGCCTCTCGCCGTGATGCAGTGGCTGGAAGCCATTAACACAGTCAGTTGGTAGCTAAGAGACCAGTGCCTGTACGAGTACCTTATATCAAAAAGTTACCCACTACCTTACCTACCTACCTCGCACCTTTCCACACGAACATGCACGGAGACACATGGAAAATGGTAGAGCACTGAAGCCACTTGAGTTGAGCGCACCTATATTCCTACACCGTAATGCCATGACTTGCGTGGACTCTTTGGAAGGCCATCCTCAAGGGCTGTAGACGTGGTCGCAGTTTTGGCTCATATGGATCCAGAGCCTCTGGCCGGCAGCAGTTACCATTATTACCGAGTGGATGGTTATTCTACGAAGCAAAGTCCCCGAAGCATGGCCTCGCGCAAATCACACACACCCAGGAGTGGAGACTACGGAGTACGATGTACGAAGTGCAATAATATCGGCTTCTTCCTTCTCATATAGAGGGGCAGGGGAGGCTCTAGTAAGCCAAGACGATAATTCAATAATTCAATGTCCATATCAGAAAGCTAGTATGGCTCCCTTCGGACTCTCCCGGGCGGGGTTCGAATCAAAGCTTCTCAGATTTGCATCCTGCCTACACTGCATTTAATCCGCGACTAGCGGTGAACTTTGGCCCGCGATATATCCGCATCGTTTTGAGGACACTGCACTTCGCAGAATTGTTCACGGGAGCATTCCCGGTGATATGAGTGTTAGAGCCTGGAGAGCAGCACAGCAGAACAAGCGACAGGAAGAAGATTACCTAGCCGTCGCTGCTCATCGGTTCCACCTGCATAAACGATTCGGGGAGAAAATGTAAGTCGTTCCCGCGTGAAATATTACATGGTTGCTTCCCACTGATACTCTCTGTGTGGATGAAGTATATGTCGTTAACAAGTTTAGACATAGATGAGAGATCGCATAACACCAACGTTGCACTTCATCTTGGTGGTGCTTCGTGAGACTTCGTCCGTAAAACGTAGGCTACGTGACCCGTGCCCTATCCAGAGGGAGGGATCACGGAGTTCTATTTTTGGCAATTGTACTTGCCACCCCACTGAGCTGCCCCTAAACCCATAAATATTGGCGCCCTTAATTTTGGTCGTCTGTTTCAGGTCTGTCATCGCCTGCCAATCAAAAGCATGGCAAAGATCTCAAGGCTTGCTGGTACGTACCTACAAGAAAAGTCGGGCACTCTGTACCTGTTGCATTATCCGATGTTCACCCGACCAGATCCGAGGCACGTATTTCGTAATTCGTAATAACCTAGAGCCTCGTAATCTCGTCTCTTCCAAATTCTCCAGACCTCAGTCATGACCGAATTTTCGCATGGCACACACATCCAGTGTCTTGGAACATAAAGCTTCCCAACTCTGAGTTGCAATTGAGCCTTGCCTAAGGTAGATAACAACTTTCCGCTTCTGGTCGTCGATACAGCCGCGTTTCTTTAAGGGTAAGAATGACAACCTGCATTTGCTACCATCCTGCTCGCGTGATGATTCCCATATTGGAGCTGTCTGAATCTTATGTGGACACACTTTATTACCTTACGCTAAACCATCTGAAATGCCGCACTTTACTGCCATCTGTATTCGTTTCTTTCAGTCGGTTGTTGCGAGAGACTAACTAGACGAGCACATCCTCTAGGCGACACGGGAACGATTGCGTTCGTCACCATCTTCAACCTCACTGAAGCCAAAGTCTACAATCTTACTTTGCATCGCCACTCATCCAAAGGAATTCCTCTGGATCTTGCAGCCGTCGTATAGTCCTCTATCATGGATACCACCAACGGCGCTGCCGCCCAGGTGGCCGCGTCCGCTGGTAACGATGGCAATCCCAACGCCAACGGGTCTCCCCCACCTTCCGACTCTGATGGCTTCAAGTTGAAATTTTCTACCGTTTGTGCAAGCAACCAAAATAGGTACGTCGCATCCTCAGCAAGGCATCCTTCCCATAGACTGTCTGACATGAGCATGTACAGGTCGATGGTTGCCCATCTTCGACTTTCGCAAGCGAACTATCCCGTTATCTCCTTCGGTACAGGCTCCCTTGTGAGGCTTCCCGGACCATCCATCACGCAACCTAACGTGTACCACTTCAATAAAACATCCTATGATAGTATATACAAAGAACTAGAATCAAAAGATACCCGTCTGTATAGGGCAAACGGTGTTCTTAACATGGTAGACCGAAACCGTCATGTCAAATGGGGACCCGAGCGATGGCAGGATTGGCAAATTGGCATGCCACGGCTAGATAAAACCCAAGATCGTGGCAGTGCGGGCACAGAAGGTGGGGTGGTCGATGTGGTAATTACATGCGAGGAACGGTGCTGGGACGCGGTGATCGACGACCTCATGGCCCGAGGAGCGCCGCTTAACCGTCCTGTTCACGTCATCAACGTCGACATTAAAGATAACCACGAGGAGGCCAGCGTTGGAGGGCGGGCCATCCTGGACCTCGCGAACGACCTCAACGCTGCGGCCGTGGAAGAGAGGAAGACGGTGGGAGCGAATGCCTTTGATACTGGGAACGCATCTGCCCGGGCCAGCTTCGACGAACGGGTTCCCGATATACTGGCAGCTTGGCAGGAGCGCTGGCCACACCTCCCTGCTCTCTGGACATTGGCTTGGTTCTAAACGGCTTCTTGGGTAGGGGTTTGGTGCTGCCGCATCTCGGGTTGCTTGGTAATTTCTTTGAGCGTGGCGTTCCGGCTGAGGGAAGAATTCTGGCCTCGACAGAAAGGGAATTGACGATTTTTGGTTTAACAAGATGTTCTGGGGCAGTATCGATACGAACAGATACAACAAGGCCAGGGGATACCGGACAAACTGGCGCGTGGGCCTGCAGAAGATGCCACAACAGCGGTATAAACACATCGGTTTTACTGGATTACATAATACTGGACGCATGCCATTCCTCCAATGTCCATCGTTCACTGGAATATGATAGTGAAAACCGTTCTCAACGCGTCAAGCCCGGTCGTCTGGAATCTTGCCTTTGCCTCTTCAACAGCTTGGATAGCTTCGTCCTTCTGCTCCATACTCTGCTTGCTTAAAAGGACGGACATGGCACTGAGCTTTTGGTGGCCTAAGAAGACATGATACATGCCGGCTAATGAAACTACAAGAAACCGATCGTAGCAGCAAGGATCGACAGCTTGCCCTTCCAGAAAACTTCTGACCAGATGGCGTCGGGTCACCATCGAGGCAGAGTGAAAGAGAGGTGGTGAAGCGAGAACAAAGCGGCCAGTGTGCTACTCGCAGACTAGTGTACTGAATTTGATGGTTGGTTTTGTCAGCTTGTCTAGGATATTCCTGATGGGGCGGGGCCTCAATGACATATCGTACCAAGGGATGTCCACTGAGATTTCATGTTCCCGCGGTCACACGCAAATGCTTGCCTGGGCTGTTAGCGCCCGCTGAAATGGCTGAAATACCGACCGCTCCAGACCAACCAGCGCCATGGAGATCAAGCGCCCACGCTGTTTCCTCGTTTCCAGGGCGCTTCTTCTCAGTCGTCCAAAATGCACATAAGAATCCGCGCCGCCCACAAGGTGTAAAGGGTAATACTTCGTAACTGGTAAAGAAAAAGGGCACTTGCGAGTCATTCCAGGCACAGAAGGGTATCATAGGCCAGATCAATACGACGTACGGATAGAAATGCACGAAGGACAGTTGGGACCCTGGTGCGGATACCTCGCACAATAAGCTTAAGGTAATCTCGGGGTACAACCAACGTACTTCGTATGTACACTAGGTACTTCGCTTGCCCTTGGCAACCCCCCAAGTCCACTACCTTACCTTACCAACCGATATCCTTATGTTTCCCCCCTTAAATGCTCGTCCTTTGTCGAATTGAAGAGTGTGTCGTCCCCAAATACTCCGTCCAAAAGATCAAATCCTTTCAAGCTATGTAAGTCGAAAGGAAGGGACAAAAAAATAACCAAGGGAAAAAAGAAAAGCGAAGACCAGGAAGACGGATCATAGAGGAGACGAATAAGATTGAGAAGTAGGAGAGGAAGTATCTTTCAAGTTTTCTTGTTATGGCCTTTCCCACCCGAGGCCACCAGTTAGTGCTCCCAACAGTACCCTCGAGGTACTTTTACCCATCTCCACCTCATTTCCCCCTAAGATCGCGGGACCATGGAATCCACCCCTTTAAGGACTTCCTATTGGGTAGCTGATGGTTCTTCCCCTGTTGGACCGTCTCAAGGTTTCATGCTTTCGTCTGTCGCTAGTCGGTCACGGATATCTTGTTCTCCCCTTCAGCAGAGTACTGAGTAGTCTTTGGCTTTGGTTCTGGTTCTGGCTCTTGCTTCCAGACAAACGCCGTCTTGGCCTTGTTGCTACCATCTACACACACACACACCGTAGCACAAGACACTGAATTCCTCTCCTTCCCTTTCCCTTCACTGTCTATTGGATAGGGGACCGACCCGACAGGTCACGATTTCGAGACGCAGACGACAAGAGGACCATCGCCCTTTACGACATACGCGACACTGGAAAGCATCTTTGCTGACCGACCGGCCAACCCCCTCTACCATTCTTTCCTTCCTTCCCTCGACTCTCCGGTCATCTAAAGACAGCCGGTGCGAATTGCTCGACGACTCGACTCGACTCGACCCGGCTCTGATATCCTTTATCCTTTGTTCGCAGCCTCTTGCCCTTCCGAGCACGACGTTGTCCTCCCCGAGGTTTGGCCGCCTCGACACTCTGTCTTCGACAAGTCTGCTGGCCACTGTATCATGAACGGACCGAGTGCGCCATTATCTCCAGTCTCTCTAGGTGGCAGCGAGTGGTCAGGGGTCTCGAAATATCAATCCATGGCCGATGATAATTATTCCAATAACCCGGGGAACCTCGCGTCCCCTCCTAACTCGGGCGGTCCCAATGGGCCCATGATGAATGGCTTTGGACCCGGCCCTCGAAGCGCCGGCGGCCCGTCCCCTCCCCCTTCCATCGGACGATCAAGTGCAGGCACCAACCTATATGCAAGGAGCGAGAGCGGCAGGAGCCTGCGAGAGGAGCACAACGAAGCCGTCTTGGGGACCCACTACATCGCCCTTCGAGACTACTTGAACGGACGTGACGGAAGTAAAGGAAAACCCCCGAATAAAGCCCAGGACAAGCTGCTCCGCCTATCTGCCGTCCAGTTCCTCGAACTCAGTACCGACGTTTACGATGAATTGATACGGAGGCAGGCAACTGCGCGGAGGCCCCCTGGGCCGGGGCTTGATCAGGGTGGTCCTCCACCCTACTTGGTACCCGAGCCGAACTTCCATCCCAAGCGCAACCAGGCTCGTCAAAAACTCTCATCACTCGGCCCACCACGGTTCCGGGATCTCGCTACAGACGTGTATTGCGAGTTGGAGAGGAGATTTCCGCGATTCATTCATGGGGACATACCGCGGCCCGGCAGTACCATCTCGGTGCGTGCTACGCCTAGTCGCTCGGGGACGCCGGTTAACGGCATGGCAAACGGATTCCCGCCCAGGAACCAGAGTCGAATGCGCCGACCATCCGACGCTAGCTCGATTCGAGGCGTGCTGCCACCCCAGGATCCCTACGGGGTGCCTCCTTCGCCCGGGCTGCCAAACGGCGACTATGGCCGGCCGATGCAGAAGCAATTCCAGAGCAATACGATCGTGCCAAACAAGAGTACCATGATCGAAGAAGACGATGACGCTAGCCCCGAAACTGAGGACGATCCCCCGTCTTCGGGTCTGGTTGGCACCAGCGCCATGGCAAACGGACAGAGCCAGGAGAAGAACGTGACCACTGAGGTAAACAAAAAGAAAAGAAATTGTTGTGTCTTTACTCTGACACTCTCGCTCTTTGGCAAGATCGTACGGGACAGCGACTAACCTGCTATCTTTTTTTTCTTCTTTTCTAGGCCGATAAAAAGCTCATAGAAGACTACCAAACACAAATGCGCGATCTCCAGCAAAAACTGGAAAGCGTGGAGAACGCCATGAAGAAGAAGGATGAGGAGATGTCTAGTGCATTGGATACCGAGCGGGCCCGTGCGACTGCTGCCGACCTCGACAAGAAGGAGCTGGTCGACCTACGACTCGATTTAGAGAATAAGCTGGCGGAGGCTCAAGGTTTAAACAACAACTTGAAGCAAGAGTTGGACCGCATGAGGCAAGAACAGGATCAGATAAGGAACGCATACGCCACGGAGGCCCGACAATTGAGAGATGAGTTGGAGGAGTTGAGACAGTCCAGCATGGCGGATATGGCAGTCTCTCAGTCGGCGAGCCATGCACCTTCCGACTCGGAATTGCAGCAAGAAAACGAGCAACTACGGATGGCACTGGAAGAACAGCGGCGGGTGACGGATGAGGCTCGCAGAGAAGCACGGGAGTTTTTGAAGGAGATGAAGATGCTATCGCAACAGAGCAACTCGACATGGGAAAGGCAAAGCGAGCTGGAAAAGACAATCGAGAACCTGGAACACGAAGTGCGGGATTGGAGAAACCGCTATGCTCGCACCAAGACGCAGTTGCGAAATTTCCGGGCGTCGTCTCTGGGCCTCACCATCGACCAGGACGCCGGTAAATACGTGAGGGATAAGGGCTTCACCGAGGACAACGGACTCGTCAAGGATGTCCACGTCACAAAGTTCCAGATCTCCGTCGACGAGCTCCTACAGCGGGCACGGTCCGATAACCCCGACAAGGTCATCGATGCCATGAAACATGTTGTGGTCAGTGTCCGGCGGATCACGAAGGATATTGACGAGTCTGGGCCAAGCGACGAAGCCTCGGTTCAACAGCGGGCCAAGCTGAAGAGCAAGGTCTCGTCCACAGCGAACAACTTCATCACGGCGTCCAAGAACTTCGCTGCGGCGGCAGGCATTTCGCCCGTCTCGTTGCTGGACGCCGCCGCCTCCCATCTCGTGGCTGCTGTGGTTGAGCTGCTCCGAACCGTCAAGATCCGCGCCACCCCGGCTGGTGAGCTGGAGGACGACGACGACGGAACCATCACGCCCGTCGACTCGACCGGGTTCTTTTCTCCCCGTGCCAATTCTGTTCAACAGCCCCCCCCACAACAGCAACAACAACAACAACAACAACAACAACAAGACGCGATCCCCCCACCTCGGCCCTTTCAGGGCCTAGGCGGTATCAGGGCCAGTGCGGACTCTTCGGCCTACAGTCCCGTGAGCTCCCCGCGTCAATCTGTCGGCCCCTACGGTCGCCGCCCCGCGTCCCGGGAGACCAACGGAATGACCAACGGCATGGCGTATATGGGGCTGAACAAGAACGTCGCCAACGGGTCAGGACACGGCTACGATGCCTCGGGGGACAACAAGCGTAACGAGGACCTCAAGATTTACCTGGAGGACCAAACGGCGATCCTTGTCCAGACCATTCAAAACCTGGTCAACTCCATCCGAAGCGATGCGACGATCGACCAAATCAGTGCGGAAATCGGCGGCATCGCGGGAGTCGTGGGCAACGTGGTTGCCGAGACCGAGCGATCGGGCAACGGCGACCTGACGGCCCGGCTGGCTACTTGCCGCGACACGCTGCTGGAAGCGGGTGACCGCGGCCACGAGCTCGCCTCCGCCTCCGGCGGCTCCTCCGGCTCCAACGACCGGGACTGGAGGATGTGGACGCAGACGCTCCCGCCGATTGCGTTTGAGATTGCCAGGGAGACGAAGGAGCTCGTGCAGAGAGTTGATCGCCTCGTCCTGGGCGGCGGCGGCGCAGACGACTTTTCATAAGCGGTTTGCCAAATACCTAGGCTTGGGGGCTACCTGACTGAAGGGACCTACCTCATCCCATGGCAGACCCAAGTCTTGTTTTGCTGTCCGGATACCAGTACATCTTTTTTTGGCGCATTGTGATATATATGTTGATCAAATGAACATGGAGCAGTCAGCGTGCTCTGGGATTTTCGGGCGTTGACGTCGGCAGGGATGCCGGTAGGACCGTTTGTAGCACCCTGCAATGCCTATTCCGGCAGCCTTTTGTCTAGAGGAGTTCCCCCGGGTCCTTGGGAAGAAACGCATTTTTGTCCATCAGGCTCACGATGTCAAATTCTTTTTCTTTTTTTTTTTTTCTTTTTTGAGAATGTTGCATTTGTGCATGCGGATTCGGGTACATAGACTTTCACTTCTCGTCCTACGTCGTCTGTCTTCCTATGACTTTCGGGCTGTGTAGCTGTGGCTCTAGCTTGAACAGTCGGGCTTCAGGGAAAGAAAGGTCGGAGTGGCTCGTCTTTTTTCTTGTACGAAGCGTTCTTCAAGTTCTCGCCATCGGCACGGCTTTGCATGATTGGGGACGCCGGGAGGAAGAGACGCAACCAAGTGTGGGAAGCGACGAAGATTATATGGCATTTATTTTTGTTCTTTCGTGTTCATTTTTTTTTTCTTTTTCTTTTCTGTTTTATCTTGCTATTGGTGTAGATGTCAGGGAAAGTTTGGCAATGGAACGCATCACGCGTGACGACTATCTTGTAAGCTCCCAAGGTAAAACTGTATCGGCTCGGCACCGCCTCGGCACCGCCAAGACCGCCCGTTTGTCTGCAGGTGGAAAGTCCCCGTGAAGTACCACGAACTTCACTTGGATGAATCCACACACAATTTTCCGTACATTATTTGTGTTCTGACAATTCGTATTACGTCGTTGCTTTTTCGCAGCCAAGCATGAAGTACACGTGTAGTGTATATACTGAAGAGGGAAACAAAGAAAAGAAAACAACTACATCGACGTGGCTCGGCGCTAGTTGCTTCGAAGCAGACTCGGTGACCAGGGTAGGAAGGGCAGGCGAATGGGGTTCGACAACTGGGCCTTCGCAGGCCTCCGGGAGATAAAGCTACCCCGCTAAATAAGGGTGATGAAAGGGCTCAGGCTCTGATTGGTCTTACATTGAGAAGGCTCAGCCCTGTTCTTCAACGAGGATTGACCGCAGTACCGTACCTAGGTACCTTGAAGACTCGGAGGCCTTCGTATAAAGTACCTAAGTACCTTAATATAAGGTAAGGTACTTTATATATGACACGCGACGAGCTTGGATCCCAAAGCTAGCCGAAAAGGGCAGGGATTTCCCCGGTCACCCCTGTCAGTCATTTTCTCAGTCGGGTCATCCCAAGCGATGGGACCGATTCTTGGCGTCTTGAGGATCCAAACGTCGACCAGGCATAGTAATGACATGTCCTAATCCTAGGCCACCCCCCCCTTACCCTTACTGTCAACTACATAAGGATACCTGTATGTGCATAGCTGGTAATGGGCCAATGTCTCTACCTTGTCTTGAATTCTGGATCTCCTCCCACAGCCCGGCTGAGCCCCAAGCCCCAATTCCAAGCCGTCGACAATCTCTCTTATTGCTCAGATCACCTCCCTGTCCATGCAGCAGCAGCCATGCACAGTCCCTTCGCGGTAGGCTAGCGGCTATCCGTCGAGGAAGAGGGAGGGAGAGGGGTGTGTCCAAGGGTGCCTCGATATCCGACATGCATGACCCTCCTGCTGCTAGACTCTGCGGATGATGAAGTAGTATGGCATGCGCCGTGATAGAAAAGGGTCGTGGTCGCCCAACCCAGCCTTATGTTGACTGAAGCCTACTCTATTGCCTCTCTCTCCTTTCTTTGCGCCCCTTTCTTCTCCTGGTTGCTTTCCCACGTGGTAGAAGAAGCCCGTGTTTTCACTCCCAGCAGACCCCCCCTTATCATATTATAATCACCTGCCTCTTCTTGATCTTGTCTTCTCTCCCTCCTCCCACTTGGGCTATCGTCTCACCAAAACCTCTCGTCAAGATGGACACTACAAACACCACGACCCAATACTCCGCCGAGCGCCCCGCGGGCCAGGAGCATATTCCTATCTATCCCCGCGGCTTCATCGGCCTCCGCATCGCCCAGTCGGTACTCGGCGTCACGACCCTCGGCCTTTCCGCTTTCATTGTCGCTACCATCCCCTTTGACGGTGCCGCTTTGATGTTGTTCGTCGTAAGTAGTCGTCTCCCTCTCCCTCTCTCGGGGCCTTCCTTGCTTCGGGTTGGGGCTTCGGGGCAGGTTTTATCTTTGCCTATGTCAAAAGCTCACCAAAGAACTACAGGCCATCGCCACCATTATCACCTCCATTTGGCATCTCGTCTCCCACTACTCTGCCCCGGCGCTCTACAACTACTGGGCCGTGCTCGCCTTGGATATCTTCCTCGTCTTCTTTTGGCTGATTTCCTTCGCCATCCTCGCCGACAGGACCGCCTGGGTTTTCAACATATTTTCCAACAACTGTAGCTTTGGTGTCTGTTATCAACCCGCTGGCCTTGATCTTGCCCTCTCCTCGTGCATGGCTGCCGCCTCTGCCCTCGGTGGCATTCAATTGTACGTGCATTCCCACCTCGCCCCTTATTCTCCTCTCTCTCGAGTTACTAACTGGAAAATGCACGCAGTGCCCTCTTCATTACCTCCCTTGCCATCCACGGCATCGCTCTCCACCGCCACCGCAAGGCCGGCCTGCACTGCAACCCCCTCAATGGAGCCGCTCCCGCCATTGCGCCGGCTGTCGTCAGCCCTCAAGACCTGGAGAAAAACGCCGCTGTCTCCGCCGCCGCCGCCCCCGCCGCCGTCCCCGCCGAAGCCTATGGCACCCCGGCTCCTCAGACCCAGGCCCCCTATAACCCAGACCTGAATCGCGCCGCTAGCCCTCCCGCCGGCTACTACCCGCCCGTCGCGCAGCAGCCCCAGCCCTACTCTCCCCACCAGCAGCAGACCCCGCCACCCGCGAGCGACCCCTCTTACTACCAAGCCGTGTCGCCTCCGGGCTCTGTGCAACCCCACGAGGTGCCGGTGCAGCAGGCTTATCCGCAGCAGCAATAAGTGATTCCCTTTCTCTATAGAAGTCGGTGAGGTCCGAAGAAGATGCGTGGAGGCGATGGGGGCACCTATACTATATGTTGGATTGATAAGACAAGGGGGTGGGGGGGTAACGCGAGGGAATGTTAGGTTGAGAGATAGGTTCGAGTTGCCTTTTACTGCGTGCGATATAATGAGGCCGGGGGACGGGGCGCGGCAACAAGAATCTGGGGTACATCAAACCGAGTGCAGGGAGTTTACTGATACCAATTCATTTATATGTCCTTGTCGTTAACACATGTCATCTTGGTTGTCACGCACGTCCATGAGCCAGCCCAAGTCGAGGAAGACTGCGGCAGGGAGTTGGACAGGCATCGAAGCGGGCTCACCCACCCCTGACTCCAAGCCGCCTATGTGGCAGCCCAAGACTTACATGGTATATCTGCATTCTATTTTGTACATGCTTACAGAGTCAGAAGCGAAGGATAAATCAAATCATTCCGAGTTGTTCAATCCAGAGTCATGAGACTCTTCATTCAAATAGGAAAAAAAGAAAGAAGAAAAAAAAAAACCTGGAGGTTGTCAGTTTGAGGAGCACTAGCACAGAGACAAATCCTCTCGGGGCATCAGTTCAGCTTGGTAGCTGAAATATCCGATCGACCGTCATCCCAGTCCAAGTTCTCCATAGGCACCCTCCCCGGCTCGCTGCCCTGCCCGCATGTGCCCGACATTCCGCCCGTGGTTGTCAAAGAAACTGCTGTGCATGTGAGGACGGTGGAGGAGGATGAGGAGAGACCGAAGAGGGCTGGCCGTAGCCGTAGCTAGGGGCGAAGGTAGCTTGAGGGGTCGACGGGAACGGCGAGTAACCGGGGGAGTCCGCACGTTCCGGTGCAGCGGGCTGCCGGCCTGCCATTTCACCTCCGTAGTGCACCTGGAGGTGCGCTTGCTCGTGCATGTGAGCCGCTTGGTACGTGAGGTGCGGTGCGTGAGGTGAACCGCCCGAAAACGAGATCCGCGGCCTCGCCCTCGCCCTCGCCCTCGCGTCAGGCGACGAGCCTCGATGACCACCACCAACATGCACATGCACAGGACGATGGGGCGTCGTTCTTTCCTCCGCATTCTCCTCCTCCTCGTAGTCGTCGTCGCGCTCTTCGTTGAGCAGCGCGCGCTGGGAGTCGTCCTTCCCCAGGACGCGGGACCGGAACCTCGTGTACTCCCCCATCAGCTTTTCGACCTGCTTGAAGTGCCAGTACCGCAGCTGCGGCTGGAACTCGGGCGGTTGCTGCTCCGCCTCGTCTCGTGCCATGGCCGCCGCGATCATGAAGGCGTTTCGGATCTGCCGGCCGTTCCAGGCGCCCTTGCCCTTGGGGTGGGCGTCGCAGTGGTCCGCGGCAAACTGGAGGATGTCGCTTTCCACGGGGAGCAGCGGTCTCTGTCCGCTTACTTCGCTCTGCTGTTTTTCGGCTTGCCGGAGCCGGTCGATGTTGATGCGGAAGACGTTCAGAACCTCAGGCTTGCCGAGCCGCTTATAATGCAGTATGAGATGAATCCGTGACGAGATGGCTTGGTCGATTTTGCCAATGCGGTTGGTGGTGAGGAAGAGGATGCCGTTATAATACTCCAGCTTTTGCAGGAAGACTAAGTCGTCATGCGTGTTAGTATCGAGGTTCTGTCGTCCCAGCCTCAATCGCTACATATAGTCTCTCCAGTCGTTTCACACGTGCATGCGGCGGAACGTACTTGATACCAGACCGTTCCGTTCCAGATTGTCTGTCGGGGAGCGCGCGGAGAGGAACACGTCGGCCTCGTCTAGCAGGAGGATGGCGTCCCATAGATCTGCCAGCCGAAACACCTCTTCCAGCCGTACCTCGGCGCTCCATATTCCATTCAGGTTCCCGCACGAGATGGAGAAAAGAGGCCTCTTGAAGGTCTGAGCAACGGCTTCGGCCGTGGCCGTCTTCCCGACGCCCGGTTCGCCGTGGAGCATCAGAATGAGGCCCTTGCCTTTGCCGCGGATGAAATCCTGCGTAATGACCGTCCCGTGGGCGTTGTGGCTCTGCTTCTCGATCGTCCTCTCAATGGCCTTCCTCCTCAGATGTGACTGGACAGCGCTCCGAATGGTCCGCTTGTGGCCGTCGGAGAGCTGGATGTGACTGAAGCCGTCGCGTTGGTGGTCGATGGGCTTCATGTACCGAACGTCGACGGGGGCAAACCGGCCCTCCTTGAGTGAGTAGACGAAGACGCGGCGGGGGAGCAAAGCCAGGTCCTCGCCGTCCGGGACGTGGCTTTTGTCCTTGCTTGGGCCCAAGTACCTGTCCTGCTCCAGGTAGCTGTGGCCTTGGAGCGCTTCGATGTCGTCGCCGTTTACGATGACCTCGTAGCCCACCGATACGAGCTTGGTGCGTTTTTCGTCCGTCCAGACGGTAATGAGGTCTTGACCCGTGCTGGTCTTGCTCAGGCCGGTCCTACTGTCCCACATGTCCGGCTCGTCGAAGATGTTCTTGAGGGTAGGATCCCAGTTGAAGGCTTGATCGAAATCGACGATGACATCCCCATTGATGTGCTTGGGCTGAGCATGGTGGTTATAGGCGCCGCGGGCGTTCCTATCGTGGACGGGATATCCGATGGGATCCGTCACCAGGGTGATACCATCGTACGACATGTGCCACTGGGAGACGCACTTGGTAAACATGCTGCCGATGGCCTTGCGCTCTTCCAGAAGCTTCTCGGCCTTGGGCGCGTACCGAATCGGATAGAATTCGAGGTCGCGGATGTCCTTCTCGTTTTCAAACTGGGGTATGCGGAACTCGGCAGAGACGGAGCCGTAGCTCACGCCGTCGTAGTCCAAATAGTACATGGTGGCCTCGAAGTCCGTCTTCTCGGCTTCATGGTCGACCTGTGCGGTGGGCGCCGCATACGGTACGACTATCTCGTGAAGCCTCCATATCTTCTGTCGCATGATCGACTGGTGCGACACGTTGGGGTTCCAGGTGATGGGCGACTTGGAGGAACGGATCCAGTTCTGCACCAGCCGCTTGCTGGCCTTGTCCGACAGGTAGACCAGATCGCCGGGTCGGAAAAGATACCAGAGGTCGTCATACCGTACTCTAGAGGGAGGAGACTTGCCGGGTTCGTCTGTGGATGTGGACATGGACATGGACATGGACATGGACATGGGGGTATGGAACTGTTCATAGTCTGGCCGCAGTTCCGCCTCGGCAAAGCCGATATAGGCTCTCAGGTGCTGGTGAGCGATCTTGACGGCAGAGGAGTCGGACGAGCGGTCACAGTTGGTTCCTCCGGCCTCAGCCTCCGCCTCCAACCGCCGGAGCTCTTCCTTGAACTTGTCATGGAAATAATGGAGATACTGGAAAGGTCTCATGAAAGTGTAGGACTGGGAGCCCCATACGTAGCCGGTGACGCGGGTGAAGATCTCCAGCAGGACGGGGGACTGGATTCTGATTCTCTGAATCCACGTGGAGTTTGTGTAGATTCTGCTGACCTTGCCTTGGTTCGCATAATCGGCAGCTTCAAAATAGCCGGAATTCTTGCGCTTGAAGGCCTCGTCAAGCATCTCTTTGCCCAGCTGGTCACCCGCTACGAGGGCGTCAACAGCATAGACTGGCTCTGACTTGGAGAACCGGTTGACGAAATTTTCCCAGTTGCATTTTCGAACACCCGCGATAATAGCAGAGGGATCGGGGGGCACCGTCTCGGGTTGGCGTCTTAGAAGTTTCTGTCTCTCCCCTTGGCCAGTGGCTGGCTTGATGTTGTTACTAGGCCCTGGTTGCATTGGCAAATGGGCATTCTTGTTAGAGCCATCTGTGGGCTGGCGGCGATTCGACACCTTCTTTGTGGTGGTTGAGTTGACCCCTTCCGCGGCGCTGGAATCAGAGTCGGACGCCATCTCTTGAGTCGGGCGTCGGAGTCGGGAGTCGGAGTCGGGACTAGGACAACAAGGAAAGCGAATAGTTCGTTTCAATGTTGTCTAGTCAATGTTCTCTACAACGAGAGACTCTGAATTGGGCTCATGGGACGTCCGGCGTAAGTTGCGGATTTGAGGCCATAAATCCAGCCCCCCCAGTGCCATATCTGGTGCCCCCTGTTACCCTGTATGCCCGCCCCCTGGTCATCCATCGGTGAAGAAGACCCTTGAACACTTGCAGTGCCCGGTTGGCATAAGAAAGAGGCAACCAATTGGGCTACCGCCTTGTAATGAACGTCCAACCAGCTCTCTTTTATCAGCAGAGCTCAACGCACATGCATGATATCCCATCCCTCCACCCCCGAGTTGCCAAGGCCAGAACAGGCTGAAATCTGTGGGCACAAATCATGCGAGCCGCTATTAATAGCAGGCTCAGTACGGACATGGAGTTAACCACATGCAGTCGTCGCCTGTGTGCCGTGGTAGGCCAGCACCGCCCCTGTCATCTTCCGGTGCAGTGCAGGCTGGCGGACCGTCCACCCCCTCCCTCCGCCATAACGGAGGCCTATCTGCAGTGTCTGGATTGCGTGCTGAAGATCGATCGACTCAGCGTCGGCCGGCGGTCTATTGAGAATCAGCCCTTGCTCGCCTGACCTGAGACGCTTGACAATTTCATGAAGCCCTGAAGTTTGCCGATAAACATACGTACCACCAGACTGTTCAGGTCCTCACATGCACGGGAAACAACACCCATCTGCGACTATTGACGGCTGGGCTCACTCCCTCCTCCCCTCAGCCAATCTGATGAATCCCATCACAACGGAATCCCATCGTCTACCCCGGCAGACACAGAATCTACTGCGTCGCCAACCGGGCTCGGGCCCCGTGTTGACGGTAAACGATGCGCCCAGGAGAGACGTTGATGTCGCCGTGCAAGCGTACCATTACCATGACACTGGCGAACTCGAGAATGTTCCTCCAGCCGCGGGCGAGGTCGAGTTTGAGGATTGCTCATGGACCGACGTCCTTCGGTCTATGGAGACGGCAAGCAATGAGTACGGCACCAAGGCCGAGACGCACCGGCTGCGGGCTGCCCAAAGGAACAAGGCTGTCGCCATGACGCTGCACTCTCTGACGGAGATGATTCCAGAGCAAGATGGACTCAGCGTCTTGCGAGGGGGTCTAAAAACCATCTTCACTGTATGGCATTCATCCCGAGTCTCCCTGGGGGTTTTTTTTCTTCCTCTTTTTTCTTTTCCTTTTGTTCTCTGCCGTCTCTAATTACTACCTGCAGTTGCTCCAAAAGCGCATCGAAAACGGAGAACGGATCCTACGCGCTTTTGAAGACATACCCGTTACCTTTTCGGCAGCATGTCATGCCGTCAGGGCGTACCCGGATGATGATCTCCTCCGGAAATTCGTAGAGGAGCTCTACGACACCTTACGGAGTGTCATTCCCAAACTGACCGAGGTCCTCCTTCGCAAACACAAGGGTTCCCGTGAGTAATAAATAGTAACAACTCGTGCCATTTATCGAAGACTGGATCTTTCAAACCATGTTCTCACCAGATCTTGCTGAACTTGCTGGAAAGCTCACGCAGTACGCATACAGTGCCACGGCGAATCTTCAAACAACACCCCGAAAGCGAAGCTCATGTCATAGACTCTTGTCTCGAAGCCGTGTCGCGGGCCTCACACCGGGTCACGGTCAGAGTTGACGCCCTAGCAAACCAAGTCATCACCGAGACCCTCCGAGAGACACGCACTAGCGGAGAAGGGGTCTCCAGAACCCAAGCCGGGATGGGGGAACTGCTCGACGGTCTCAACGCCATCCACATGAGCCAGCTCGAGATGGAACGGATGCAAGCCGCGCGGTATGAGCAGCTGGAGCGCAATGTCCATGCCTTTGTCGAGCACATCAACCAGGACGTGCAACAGCGGCTCGGGAATTGCGAGGCACAATTCCGTACGGGCTTTCTTGGCATCCAGCACTCCATCCAGGGGATTATGTAATATGCCCGCTCGCCGCGATTACTACCGACGACACATACACGTGCTTGTCCGTCACTGTCACTGTCACTGTCACCGTCACCGTCACCGTCACCGTCGCCGTCACCCTTTTTGTGCCCATCCCATCCCGCGCTTTATTCTCTCCCTTCTTGTCTCCCCCCCGCGGTGCCCCTGTCCTACGACGAGCTCTACATGTTGCTTCGCATACCTGACGCCATGTTCCTGGCCGCAGACCTCGGCATCGTCCTCCGAGCCAGCAGTTCCCTCCGACCAACAGCCCTGGGGCGCGCGACATGGCTGCTCAGCACCGACCGCTTCAAATCCTGGGCCCGCATCGCCGGCGGCTCGCCCGACGTGATTCTCGTCGACGGCCACCTCGGCGGCCTGACCATGGGGAAGATCTCCCCCCTCTCCGTCCTATCCGCCACCTTCGCAAGCATGCCCAAGTCGCCTCATTTCGTCATCCTGTCACACTACTGCGGCCTGCACACCTCCCCCCAGGACGCCCTCGCCGGCCCGGGGGGCATGCTCCGCAGTCTCCTCGCCCAGCTCATCCTCGCCCAGCGGGACGAACACGGCGCCGCCGCCACCGTGGCGCTGGACGAGACCATCCTCGACGACATTGCGAACCAGGACCTCGACGCCTTGTGCGAGCTGTTCCGCGCCGTGCTGGCCCAGACGCGCCCGCGCTTGACCGTCTACTGCGTTCTCGACAGCATCTCCGAGTTTGAGACGTCGCAAGGTGGCTGGGACGACGAGCTTTGTGATGTCGTGTACTTCCTCCAGTCGGCGGCGAGCCAGCTGCGACGGGGCCCGACGTTGAAGATCCTCATGACGGCCGCGAATAGGAGCATCAGGATATGTCAGCTGGTCGGGGAGGAAGATAGTGTTTCCTTGAGTGCCGGGCATGTGAGTTCCCATTCGACCCAAAGGCTGGGTATGGAGGTGGACTGGCAGCGCGCTGTGAGTCCCGGCCTGGGGTGAGAATGTGATGCTCCAGGCCGCCGCTGTCGATTGTCCTGGTATATCGTAGGGTTCTCCAGGTCCTCCACTTGGAAATACACCCACGGGGAAGACGAGGAATAAAAAAAAAAAGGGTTGAAGAAGAAAAGAGTAGACAAGAAAAAGAGAAGAAAAGAAAACATCTTACATCGTGACCTTCCCACATCCAAGACTGCTTGTCATCGATCAGGGGTATCATTACTCGTAAAGACTACCTATCCCAAAAAAAGAAGAAAAGAAAAGAAAAACCAAGCGCCTTGGCCCCGAATATCGTACAGAAAATATCAAAAAGCCACACACACACACACACACACACACGACCATCAAGCTTTACCGATCCATCCCCAGTTGACGAAACATTCAAAGATGCGACTCCCTTTCTGAGGATCCAGGCGGCAGATATCCTTGACTTGCTTCTTTTTCAGATAGCCGTTGCCGCGTATCGCCTCTTTCATAACCTCGGCCTTGATGAGTATGTACGCCTTGGGTTGTAGCCGGATCACCTCGCACAACTTGAGCTCGTGCGGCGCTATGAGCTGCAGGTCGGGCGTTCCGGGGTTGTGCTGCAACGGGTTGATGCCGGGGATCGGTGCCGGCATGAAGAATGGACGTTTGGCGGACGCGTGCGTTGTGCCATTGGTGCCGTGGGTGCCGTGGGTGCCGTTGGTACCATTCGCTTCGCTCGTTTTGTTGGTCCCGTTCGCCTCCGTCTTGAGCCTCGGCACGGAAACAGAGTTACCGTCGGGATCGACGCCGTAGGGCGAGTTGGTGAAGGGGGCGAGCTGTTCGGGGAGCTCAGGGGCCACCAGCAAGGAGGCGCCGCTCTGGGGCTCGGGCGCTGCGGCGGCCTTACTGCCTCGCTGGGCCGAGGCCAGCCGGTCCAGGGACCCCATGGGGATGTTTTTCTGGGCACGCTGGGCCTTATCCTGCTCGTACTTCTCGCCGCTGCGCAGGTCGCCGATCCCCATCTGGCGCCACTCCTGAAGCTGGGCGATGGCCTGACGCAGGTTGATCTCGTCCAAGAGACCCTGGACAAAGTTCTCGTAATCGGTGTGGTTCATGAGACGCGCAAACGGCTTGGTCTTGTTCACCATGTCGCGCTCCTCCTTGGTGCGCTTCTTCTCCTGCTTGGTGTTCTCGCGGTACTCGAGGAGGTTGTGTTCGAACATGACCTTCTTGCGCTCGGCACGCTGGGTCAAGCGGGCATTGTAAATATCCATCGTCACCAGCTTCAGCTCCGTCTCGGGCTCGAGTTCGCCGGTGCGCGGATTGAGACCGTCGCCCGGCTCGAACTGCATCAGCTGCACGGCCTCCTCTGCCTCATTCGCGTATTCCGTCTCAAACTCGAGACGGCCCGGCATGTAGCCCTGGACTTCGTGACAGGACGGGACCGACGCCGTCGGCTTCGTCTTGGGTTGTAGGGCGGGCGCGTTCTTCGCTGCTTCTTTGCGCTCCTCGATCCTTCTCTTCTTCTTGGCCTGGAAATCCTCGCGAGAAATCTGGTTGGCCAGTTCCATGTCGTGGGGGCTGCATCGTTCCGGGAGTGGGAATCGGGAGGATTCGACGTATGTTTTGAGATAGTGATCGCGCACCTCGTCCTTGTCGCGAAAACCTCCAATGTGGTCGGCGATGTCGGCCCAGGAGCCGAGGCCATAAATCTCGGCACCCTCTAGTAGCAGTAACTCTTCGTCTGCGCCCCAGTCCGGGTCGAAAATGGGAAATGAGTTTTGTTCGATGACGCGGTATGGGTGGGTCTCTGGTTTGTGGTTGCCGCTGGAGGAGCCTTTCGCGAAACAGCTCACGCAAAGGTCGTAATCGGGACACGCACTATGGGCGCATCGGATGCGAACCTGCATCTCGGGGTAAGCATGTGAGGCGCAATGGCTGCTGGATCGAGAATGTGGAGGGAACGAAAGGGACAAAGATCGAATAAAGAAGAAAGCCGGGTTTAGCTCACAGTTGAGGTGATATCGACGGAGCAGACATCGCAGTGGTATTTCACGCCCCCCTCGCCGCCGCGATTGACGGTTTTCTTCCTTATGACACCCATATCGTCTGTTCCCGTCGAATCAGCTGCGTCGGCCGAAAGGGAGACGCCGGCTGCGTCTTTGGATAGGGCCGACAATTTTGGTACGTGATGGCAGCGCCCCAACCGCGCTTGACCTGGGGGCTGAGAGAGGAATAGGAGCGCAACGGTCGCGGGTGTCGCGGGTGTCGGGGGTGTCGGGGGTGTCGAGCGTGTCTGTCAGCAATTCCACTAGTCGAGAATATCTGTACGGGCGTGGTAGTGAGAGGAATGATTATGCGACGCTCGTCCTGATTTAGGTGATTGAAATGAGGAGAGTACCAGAGGCAACAGAGAGGGAGAGGTGAGATGTTGGAAGGTAAGCAGGTAGTGTAGGGAGGGTACGTACGTCAACAATTGTCCTGGGGTAAAGTGGATCCTCAGTCGCGGGCTTCGGAGATGAGGCTAAACTTCGGACGTGGCTATGCGGAAAAACTTGGAGCCGACATTACTCATCCGTATGTTTTCATACCTAGGTACTTTCTGCAGCTCCGTGGTTCGGGACAGTTATGGACGGACTTCGGTGCGAAATACCCCGGAATACCTTAGTTCCGATGTCCTTCCCCGCCATCGTCATTGTCGCGCCAAAATTCAGACCCCGTTCCCACCCTCTCAATAACGAGTAGTAACGTATCTGAATTTGTTGAGACTTATAACCCGAGTCATTTCTAATGGAATTTTTGATGTTAAAATGCCAGATCAGATTCTAGACGACATCTCTCACCGGAGATACAATCCCCTCCGCGGTACTTGGCTGCTCGTATCTCCCCACAGGACGAAGCGACCATGGCAGTAGGACATACAAGGCACCCCGGCTCCCTCAAAGGATGAGAGCATCATGGACTGGAACTAAACCGCCGTCTTGTAGAGGTCAGGAAGAGAAACCCTCCAAGAATCAGCTTCCCGAATATGACCCAAAGGTACGCCGAACGGGGCTCAGGCGCCTAACTAAACGGTGCTCCGAACTGATACTGATACCATGTCGCTCTATGGCGTCCCCTAGTGCTATCTCTGTCCCCAGAATTTTCGTGCCAGTGGCGATCGTAACCCGGACTACAAGAAGACCTTCATCTTCATCAACGACTATAGCGCAGTCAAGGAGGACCAGGCCGCTTACAGCACTGAAACCTCGCCAGATGGTGGGCAGACCTCCTTTTTTACCTGATCCTCGGCCGCCGGGGACGTCTTCCTCCTGCTAACAATTTTCTATGTAGACCTCGCCTCGACCCTCCTACGTGCTGAACCCACCACTGGACGATGTCATGTCCTCACTTTCTCGGCCAAGCACCACCTAACCCTTGCTGATATGACGCGCGAGGAGATTCTTCCGATCATCCAAGTCTGGACCCAAGCCTATGCTGCTCACCTCCGTCCCGACGGTCCGCTAGCAGCCACTGCCTCCGCATGCCTCGCCAACCTCCCCTCCCTGTCACCGGAGAACACCATGACGCCGCCCAAAACCCAGCTGCGCCACATGCAAATATTCGAGAACAAGGGCGCCGCCATGGGCTGCTCGAACCCGCACCCCCACTGCCAGATCTGGACCACGTCTAGCATGCCCGAGGAACCCGCCGCCGAGATGGTCCAGCTTGCCCGCTACCGCGCTGAGCACGGCGGCCGCCACCTGCTGGCCGACTACGTCCAGCTCGAGGTAGAGAAGGGCGAGCGCGTCGTCTTCCAGAATGATGGGTTCCTCGTCGTGTGTCCCTGGTGGGCCGTCTGGCCATTTGAGGTCCTCGTCATCCCGAAGCGCCATGTCCGCGCACTCGTGGACCTGACGGACGAGGAGAGGCTGCAATTTGCCGAGGCCATCCAAGAGGTCACGAGGAGATATGACAACGTGTTCGAGACGAGCTTCCCTTACAGTGAGTGGCCTTCCCCGAGGAAAATCCAAATGCGCAGCTCAAGGGGGCAAAGGAAGCAGAAGATTTTTTTTTTTTAAAAAAAAAATTGACACTGTTTGCAGGCTCTGGTATCCACCAAGCTCCTCTCGACGCGACAGAGGAAGAAGCTGAGAATAGCTACATCCACATGCATTTCTACCCTCCCCTGCTCCGGTCAGCTACGGTGCGCAAGTTTCTCGTAGGGTACGAGCTCATGGCTGAGCCGCAACGGGATATCACACCCGAGCAGGCAGCCGTGCGCCTACGAAACTGTGGCGGAGAGCTGTACCGCAATCTGTTACCATAATGCAATGTGGTGTTTGCTCGAGTCCACGGCCCATCTGGATGTCTGTTACCTTGGGTGCTATCCGCGTAACTAAGGGACCTTATGGAAAGTTCGGATTCGTAGATACATAAGGCCTCCGTCCCCCTAGCAGAGGTGGATGGTCCAGTGGGTTAGAGGTCTCAAACAAATACCCGAAGGGCAAGCCTCTAGATCCCTTAGAGCGCGCACAAAAGTGGACGTGTGGAGGAGTAGTCGGTGTGATTGAAGGCGCCGACCATTTTTCTTTCTTTCTTTCTTTCTTTCTTTCTTTCTTTCTTTCTTTCTTTCTTTCTTTTTTTCTTTTTTTTTCTTTTGCCTTTTGTCATTTATTCCCCCCTTTCATATTATCATGTCGTACCTACCTATATGCGCCTAATCTTATCAAGACTGTTATGAAAAAGAAATGGTCTCGTCCAACCTTATGATACCTAGACGCATCCATTAACTCGATCCTTTCCAATCTTGTCCCTCCCCCCATGGTGTATTTTACGGAGACACAACATAGTAGCTCCTGGTCAAGGGCATCCAGATCAGAGCGAGCGAAGCGAAGACGAAAGGCCCGATCTGGGGTTTGCCGAAGGTCATGCTCTTGAAGATGAACATCTCGCTGGAGAAGTGGCTGAATGCAACGACATATGTCCACCAGGCAAGATCGAACATGTGGCCGTGCTGGAGATGGTAGGCGGCGTACATGCGAACGATGCTCGTGATGAGGGTCCATGTGCCAAACAGCCGCCCCGCGAGCGGGGTGACCTGGTCGACGCAGTTGCTCGAGGCGGCCGCCGTGCTCGCGGGCACGAGCTTCTTGGTCGAGTCCTCCGGGTCGAACTTGGCCGTCTTGGGGGGGAGGTTCGTGTTGGCGACGAAGCGGGCATTGTAGACGCGCCGGGTGAAGTGCAGGGTGAGGAAGGCTTGCGCGGAGTTCCCCACGGAGATGAGGGACAGCTAGATGTGATGGGATTACGTCAGTTTTGGCTTCGTGGTTTGTCTTGACTGGAGTCCTGATGCCGGGAATGTCGTGTCGTTGATGCTAGAAAGGTAAAGAGGGACGTACGAGGACCATGTAGTATGGAAGAATCCCGTCCCCAGGGGGTAGGAGATCGGATAGGGAGACCATGATAAAAGTTTGGATGGAAAATATGGCTAGTTTCAGGAAAGTTTGCTGGTTTCCGAAGCAGTTGGTTGGTTCGATTTGTCCCTGAGCGCCGCGATGGAAGAGGTTTGGAGTCGCTGTTGTACTACAGCACTGGTGTCAGGGGTTAAGGGTCTCCAGCATATCAAGGATGAGTACTTAGTACTCAAGGTACAGGTACATTGTCAGGATCTATTTCACGTCGCGCGTCGTCATGGCCCAACAAATTTCCCGAAGCTAAGTACTGTCAGACCCTCCCAGTTCAGCAGGTCTTTTTTTCTTTTTTCTTCTTCTTTTCTTCTCATGTACATCCTCCCCGAACATACGCCGCCCAATTGACTAGGTATCAAGCGATTTAACTTGAATTCGACAACCCAAGCATAATGGAGGCGATTGTCGAGTTTGCGGAAAAGATTCCCCAACCGGTCTTCTTGGCCCTCGCTGGCCTGGGAGCTCTAGTTGTGGGCAAGAAGGTCCTCGCTTACTTGCGCTTCGTTGCCAGCGTCTTCCTCCTGAGTGGCACCAGCGTGAGTCTTACCTACGCTGTCTCTTTCCCTTTTTGAGCTTTTTGTCCTGTCCTCTGAGAAGCAACACACCACAGTAGACACGCTAACCAAATCCCATGACCATCTAGCTTCGCAAGTATGGTGGTCCTGGCAGCTGGGCCGTCGTCACCGGTGCCTCCGATGGCTTGGGCAAGGAATTCGCCTATCAACTCGCTTCTCAGGGCTACAACCTCATCCTCGTCTCACGGACCCTTTCCAAGCTCAACGATCTTGCCGAGGAGCTCCAGAAGAAATACCCCAAGGTGACGACCCGGGTGCATGCCATGGACTTTTCTCGCGACAGGGACGAAGACTACGCCCAACTCGAAGCGGTCGCCGGCGATGCGGACATTGCCATCCTCATCAACAACGTCGGCCAGAGCCACTCGATCCCCGTCCCCTTCCTCGAGACGACGCGCGAGGAGCTCCAGAGCATCGTGACCATCAACTGCCTGGGCACCCTGAAGACGACGGCGGTGATCGCGCCCCGCATCGCCAAGCGGGGCCGCGGCCTGATCCTGACCATGGGCTCGTTCGCCGGCTGGATCCCGACCCCGTACTTGGCGACCTACTCGGGCAGCAAGGCCTTCCTGCAGCACTGGAGCAGCTCCCTCGCCGAGGAGCTCAAGCCCCAGGGCGTCGACGTCCAGCTCGTCCTCAGCTACCTCATCACCACCGCCATGAGCAAGGTGCGCCGCGCCAACGCCCTGATCCCCACCCCCAAGGCCTTTGTCCGTGCCACCCTGAGCAAGATCGGCTCCGGCGGCTACCAGAATTGGGCCTACACCTACACGCCCTGGTGGTCGCACGCGGTCATGCTGTGGGTTGTCGAGAACACCATCGGCGCGGGCAATTCGCTGGGCATCTGGTACAACCTCAAGATTCACAAGGATATTCGGAAGCGTGCGCTCCGCAAGGCTGAGAGGGAGGCCAAAAAGGCCTAACGGCTTTTAATGTGGTTTTTAGTGGGACTTTCCTGTCGCGGTCACTGTGTTGGCTGATGGTATGTCACACCACGAGGCCGAGGGCTCTTTTTGAGGTCCTCGGCTAGGCTTCAGAGCAACTTTTCTCTACCTTGTCGTGGCGCCACTTGTATTACACTACTGGGATTTCTGGTGCCAAGGAATCGACTTATTCAGATATGATTTGGAACAAATGGGCAACGGGGGACTTGACGATTTTTACAGAGGGAATTTGTAATGGCTGGGGGTCAAGCCATTTTATCCCTATGTAATACCTATGGAGCAGTTTTAATGGTTCCAATTCAGAAGGATCTGAATTAATCCATGAAGATTTCACATGTGATTAAACCTCCGATGGATGTGTATGACATGTACGGGTAAGTGTCCGGGTTTCTTTCAATTTCTTTTTTTGAAGCTCCATTTGGTACACCGAATTACCAACACGTGATTGGACGCACCTCGGTGAGAGCTCTGCCCAAAGCTCCTCCAACCATCACAGCCTTGCGCCCGATTCGGTTTAGCGCGTCCATCGCACCTTTGCTCTCAACGCCGGGTCTGTCGCGAAAATTCCACGCGCCTTCTCTCGACTACTCGACCTTTTTGGTTGTTGATCTTGCAACGTCTTTCTCCTTCACCACCAATCATCCAATTGAGGTGCCGCTTGACGACCTCGCTCCACCACCTCGCTGCTTCTACCTCCTGCCCGACGATTCTTTTCATTTATCGTCGAGAGCCACTCAGCCATCCAGCCATCTCCCCCCCTGATATCTACTAATTGTTTCGCACACCCATTTCCTAGGTGCATGGTTGAGTCTATTCCGGTCGAGCCCTTGCTGGCCCACGCCTTGCCCTGGATCAACTGAAGTTCTTGCAGCTTTGAGAATTTCTGCCCGTCTGCTCCATCAATCGTCGAAGAGAGCAGGTTCATCCTGCCTGGGTCCTCAACAATGTCGTATCCTCAACTCACGCCGGCACGTCCCGTTCCTGGCGCCTTCATCAACACACCAGCAATATCGCGGTTTCAACCCAACAGCGACGACCCCGTGAGGAGGAGGTTGTTTGGGAATGACGCAAATAATGCCGGATCCGGCGTAGGGGCTGCCGGTCCTCTAGGAGCGAGGCCTCATCAAGTCTCCGCTCCGGCTCCGACGACTCCCGGTGCCAGCCGTCCGCTCTCCGTCGCTCCGCAAGCTCAACAACCGCCGCAAGATGTGCCACCCGTGACCAAGGCCGCCCAGGCTGTCAATCGTTTTCTTCAGGCTGATCAAAGCTTTCCCGAGCTCGACTCGTACGCGAGATGTACGGACTGCTTCCCTTCCCACCCCCTGTGCGTCATCGATGCCGTGGCGGATGCCTTGCTAACCGCTTCTCATCTCTAGCTGGCGTTTCTTCGGATTACGATCTCATCAACATTGACTCCGCCTGGGCTCCCTTCCACAAGACGCACATGTACCCTATCCCGAACGAAGTCTTCAACCATTACAACGCCGGTCAGCTACAGACACTGATGGGTCTGTTCGCCGATATTAACCATGCTTGGGTTGCCATTGACAACTCGCTGTTCTTGTGGGACTATACCCATCCCGACCCCGAGCTTATCGGTTTCGAAGACCAGCCTCACACCATCCACGCCGTCGCTTTGGTCCCCCCCAAGCCCGGCATCTTCGTCGCTGAGATCACCCATATGCTGGTCGTCGCCACAGCCTCCGACATCATTCTCCTGGGTCTTTCAGCCCAGACCAACGCAGCTGGTAACAAGACCGTCACCCTCTTTCAGACCAAGCTGAACCTGTCCCTGCGGGGAACCGACGTACGGCACCTCGCCGGGTCCGCCGATGGCCGCATCTTCTTCGGCGGAAGCACCGACACCGACATCAACGAGCTCTACTATCAAGAGGAGGAGCGGTGGTTCTCCAACCGCTGCGGCCGCATCAACCACACCCACCCCAAATGGACCTCGGTTGTGACGCTCCAGCCTGCCTTCTGGTCGGCCAAGACTCCAGAGCATCTGATTCAGATCGTCGTCGACGACTCGCGCAAGCTTCTCTACACTCTCTCGTCCACGTCGACCATCCGAACGTACCATATGGAAAACCCCAACAAGCTCACCAAGGTCATCGAGAAGGAGAAGAACCACTGCTTGCGAGACATCACTCACATGATTAATGGCTCGCCCCTTATTCACGATAAGATGCACTTTGTCTCCATCAGCCCTATCTCCTCCAATGAGACCCCGAAACTCCATCTCATGGCCCTCACCAATACCGGCTGTCGTCTCTTTCTCAGCGCCACCAACTCCGCCTCGTACATGCTCGGCGGCGCATCCAGTCTCGCGCCCCAGAGCATGATGGTGCAATACATCAAGTTTCCTCCTTCCGATCAGCTAGGTCATACCGTAGCTAACAGCGCCGGCGAGACGGTGCTGAACTTGTCATCCCGAACCCTCGAGCAGAGCAGGCTGGGAGAGAGATTCCCCCCCGGTTACTTCTTGGACTTTGTCGTGAAGGAGAACCAGCCCAATTCTGACCTGCTCTTCGTCTCGGCCCCGGAAACCGGTCGAATCAAAGCAACCGGTCCCACTTCCGTGCTCAAGTACTGGGAGCACGGCAACTGGATCGACATCGGCAGCCGCGCCGAGGCGGTCGGCCTGATCACCAAACCCTTCGCGGCCGCCAGTCAACCCCTCGGCTTTGGCAACGAGCTTGCCGTCCAGTTCGACGATCCGCCTAGCGAATTTGCCGTCCTGACCAACACCGGTGTTCATGTCATCCGACGACGACGTCTAGTCGATGTCTTTGCGGCAGCCATCCGAAGCGCCGTGGGGGATGAAGGTCTCGAGCAGGAGACGCGCAAGTTCATCCAACTTTACGGGCGGGTGGAAACCATCTCTTGTGCTTTGGCTGTCGCTTGCGGACACGGGGGCGATTCGCGTCCCGGTGCGCCCCGTGCTATCGATCAGCTCACGGAAGACCGGGCCAGGACGGTTTTCGTCGATTACGGCGGCCAGCCGACCATTGCGGAGACGGATAGCACGCCTCTCACCACCGAGTCGGTCCGGCTCTCCTCGAGGCACGACGCCCTTTGCGTCTACCTCACTCGCCTGATCAGGACGCTTTGGAAGTCCAACGTCGTCGCTACCAACGGGGCCCTCGTCACTTCCAAGATAGCCACAACGAAGCTGATCACAGTGCAGGAGCAGCTAGAAAGACTACGGCGCTTCTTGAATACCAACCGGGGCTTCATCCAGGGACTTGCGGGACCCGTTGATCTTCAACGGGTGGCTAGCAAACAGGAGGAGGTCGCCTTGCAAGCCGAACACCAGGCTCTCCACGCCATTCAGAAGCTCATGGAGGGAATTTCCGAAGGCATCTCGTTCGTGCTCATGCTCTTCGACGAGCGCGTGAGCGACATCTACATGCGCCTGGAGCCTGCCACGCAACAGCAACTCAGGGAGCTCACGTTCGAAAAGCTTTTCTCCCAGGCCTCCGGCAAGGATCTCGCCAAGGTCCTGGTCAAGTCCATCGTCAATCGTAACATCGAGAGCGGATCCAACGTCGAGACGGTGGCCGATGCCCTGCGGAGACGGTGCGGGAGCTTCTGCAGTCCCGATGATGTGGTCATCTTCAAGGCGCAGGAGCAGTTGAAGAGGGCGTCGGAGCAGGCGTTGAACAGCAACCAGTCGCGAAGCTTGCTCCACGAGAGCCTGCGACTGTTTGAGCGCGTCGCCGGCAACCTGTCCTTCATCAACCTGTCGTCGGCCGTTTCGCAGTACGTCGAGCTGAAATACTACGCCGGCGCCATCCAGCTGTGCTTGGTCGTGGCGAAGGAGCGTGACAGGGGAAACAGCGCCCTGTCCTGGGTGAATGAAGGCAAGCCCGCGAACGATCCCCGTGCCAACGCGTTCGCCGAGCGCAAGCGATGCTACGACCTTATCCACGATGCGCTACGCCACCTGGATGCGGCCATCAACCAAGAACCCGAGGAAGTGGACGGTCGGCTGACGCTTCTCGGCACCAAACGCCTCGAAGCGTATGAGGTCGTCAACGGGTCAGACGATGAGGTCTTCCACTTTGACCTCTACGAGTGGTATATTCAGCAAGGGTGGAGTGATCGTCTGTTGTCGATCGACTCGCCGCATGTGGTCACCTTCCTCCAGCGCCTGGCCGGAACAAGCCTCGAGCACGCGGATCTCCTCTGTCGGTTCTACACCCAAAGGTCCAGGTACTTCGAAGCGGCAGAAGTGCAAGCCGAGCTGGCCATGTCTGATTTTGCCATCGGCATCAAGGACCGCGTCACTCTCCTCAGCAGGGCCAAGGCCAATGCGGAGGTGAAGACGGTGGGCATTAGCCAACAACAGCAGCGGATCCTGATCCACAGCATCACCGAAGAACTCGACGTGGCCAACATCCAGGCGGACCTCCTCGACAGGCTACGGGCCGACTCGCGGATCAACGACGAAAAAAAGGCCGAAATTCAACAGGCTCTAGACGGTCGGGTCCGGGACCTTTCCGAGGTGAGCTCATTTTCTTTTTTTTTTTCTCTTTCTTTCTTGCTTTCTTTCTTTTTCCTCTCCCCATCTTCGTGCCCCCATGATATTTTGTACGGCCATGCCCGCTAACGCACGATTGGACAGCTCTTCAACAGCTATGCCGACAAAGCCTGCTATTATGACCTGTGTCTCTTGATTTACGACGCGGCGAATTATCATAACACTGCGACGGTCAAGCAGACATGGTCGAACCTGATCGAGCAGACACACGAGGAGGCGACGATTCGGTTACAAGAGGCCGGCGAAGGCGTAGCGGTCGTGGCGGCGCAGTACGAGTCGGTGTCGGACAAGATCCTCACGATTGCCCACCGCGTCCACCTCGACAGCGCCATCTTCCCCATCGAGTTTGTGCTCTCGGAGCTGTGCCGGTACTCGTTGGACTACCGGCAGGACGGCGAGATCGGAGCCCAGCCTACGTGGCCGGTGAGCCTGTTCGTCCGGCTGAAGGTGCCATACCAGCAGATCGTGCGGTCGCTGGAGAACGTCTTCGACCGGCAGGAGACGGGGTTCACGGGCAACCGCCGCATCCGGGTCATCGAGCTGATCGTGTTCGCGGCGGAGGCGTGGCAGAAGGAGACGAGGCGCCACGGCGCGGTGACGAACAACGGCGAGATCACGTGGAACTCGGTCAGGGACTTGTTGACGCGTTGCGAGGCGGCGCTGCCGTCGCCCGGCCAGCCGCAGGCGAATCTGAACCCGGGCGGGGCGGATGTGGCGGATCTCCGTCGCGAGCTGCGCACTGTCCGGAGGGATGTGGAGGGTCTTGTCGAGAGGAGCCAGGGTAGCCTGCGCTTTTTGTAATCACCATTTGGGGTTCTTGGTGGGGAGTTTGGGCAAACGGGAACCGTGACAAAGTAAAAGAAGAAACACGAGGCGCAGTTCGCCCCCATTTCGTGAAGCATTCGTCATCTGTTCTGTGGCAGCTGTGCAAGTCAGGGAGGCCTGGACTTTGTGGAGATTCCGTCTGCGCATCAGGACGGCTCGCTCCATCTTAGCGTTGTCTAGTGGTCTGTGTATTATGAGAAAGGGAAGTCCAGGGACTTAACCATCTGAAGCAAGCACGAGGAGATGTCATGGTAAAGAATAAAGGTCAACGCTCCGAGGGCGAGGTTGGACTCATCTTTGTACAGTAATTGATTATTAATCAAGTTAGTTGATTTCCGAAAAGGGGAAACGAAAGTCAGGAGGACGGTGATAAAGGTACGTACCAATCATTCAGTAAGATCGTTAATTATGGTGCACCCAAGTCCTGGAGGGACGATGTTCCAGAATCTCTAGTCTGTGGTGATTTACCGCGACCTCATGTCCTCATCATCGACTCTGGTATGGCGCGGTAGTCACTCGAGTTCATAACCTGAGAGAATACGGCCTGCCGCCTGAAGAGATATTAGGGTTGTCTTTTCGTCTACTCGTCTTTCTTTTATCACTTTCAACTTCCAACTATATTATCTATAGCCTCGAGTTCCCGTTCATCGCTTCTCGCAGCATAGGTCCCACCTTCTTACGACTATGCTTAACATTTCTTTGCTTCCATGCCTTTCTCCAGACACCCCCCTCGACGAGGTCTAACCCCCCCTCGCGCCAAGTCTCCAAACCCAACTCGGCACCAAATGTATCCACGAAGCCCTCGGCCACGGCCACAGCTGCTTCGTTGAAGGCCCACACGAGCAGTTCCCGCTGAAACTCCCCACCCGGGCGCGCCGTCGTCATGATAACGGCCACATCCAGCTTCTTCTCCTCCTCCGCCCACTTGCGAAACGCCTCCAGGAAGACCTCGGCATCGCCTCCCGCCTTGTCGCCCAGGAGGTAGTCCAGGCCCTTCACGACCGATGAAATGCCCAGCACCGCACCGCGCTCCTCCCACTGCTTGTAGTCCTTCCGGAAGATGTCGCGGAACCCCAACCCCGACAGGTCTTCCTTCGTCCGCATCAGCTCGTCCACGTACGTATCCCGCGCGTAGCTGGGATCGTCCTGGAGCAAGCCTTCGAGGAACTCCACCGCCTGCACGTCAGCATCGGTGGTTCGGTCTCCCGCCTTCAGTCCCGCCGTGTCGACCAGGATCGGAGCCAGGGCGAGTCGCGCGATATGTGCATCCGGTTCTTCTATCTGGCCCCCGCGGCTGCGCAGTGCTTCTTCCCACGCAGGCCGGCAGAAGCCCGCGATCAGACTGGCGCAGCTGCCGCATTTCTCGATGACACGTGGCTCGTCCGTTCCGTCTGTGGGCGGGACGCGGCCCTCGTCGGCATGGTGGTCGATGCATCCGACGACGTGGTCGCTGAACCCGCGTTTCGCGAGGGCGCCTGTGAGCGCGTTATGGTCGACGAGAACCCATCGTGTGGCGCGTGGGTCGAGGACGGAGGGTAAATTGTCGAGTGTGAGGAGCTCAGACGGTTGCAGGTGGGCGCGGGCGAGGGCGGAGGTGAATTCGGGTCGGAGGGCCAGGTCGGCGCGGTGTAGGTTCGAGAGCGGGATGTGGAGGGTCGGGCTGGGCAGGGTGGTGCTACGGAGGTAGGCGTACACGACGGCGGAGCAGAGGGAATCGAGGTCTTTTTGGGGGGTGTTAGTTAGCAACTCGATGGTCCATTGCTTTGTCAAATTCTTTCGGCCTGGAGTAGTAGGTGCGAGGAGCTGTGCTACCTGCAGATTCGTTGCCGACGACCAAGGTCAATGGATTGGGTCTCTGGGCGGCTGGACTTGCTAATGCGTCTCTGGCCTTGGCTAGGAAGGCATTGAGGGAAGGACGCAATGACATCTCGCACAACTTGCCGGTGCTCTGTCCAGCCATCACAATGCACAGCAAACCATCAACAGTACTCGCGGGATGACGCGTTTGCTAGAAATCCCGGGCGGGGGTAGCATCGGCTAGAGGTTGTCTTATCGTTTTATCATTGAGGCAAGGCACCTCTTATCTTTATCTTGGTAACTTATCTTATCGCCCCAGTCAGTCTTATCATCGTCCCCGTTATCGGCCTGTCGCCATCGTGGCATCCGAGGTCCACGACGACTCCAACTCCCATCTCCCACGGAATCTCTCGCCTCGGTCTTCTCAGCTCGATTTCTGTCATCCTCGAGCTGAACAACATACGGACTATCCTATCCAATCCACCTGTACTATCTTCATAATTCCGCTCTCCGGCTCAAAGACCGTCACCATGGGCTCCCACACTCCTCCCACTCGGCTTGCCATCCTCGAAACCGACACCCCCCTCCCAAACACCAAAGAGCAGTACAATGGCTACTCGGGCGTCTTCACCTCACTCCTACTCCGCGCCGCCGAATCTCAAGACGTCCCTCTGTCTTCTCTCCTAACCGTCACAGCCCACCACGTCGTCCCGGACTCGGACATCGTTCCCGTATCCTACCCTTCCCCGGACGACATTGACGCCATTCTCATAACGGGCAGCAAGCACAACGCCTTTGACGACGAGCCATGGATCAGCGACCTCGTCAACTATACTCGCTCCTGCATCCAAGGCGGGAGGATACGTGTCATCGGCGTCTGCTTCGGCCACCAGATTGTCGGCCGCACCTTGGGCGTCCCCGTCCAGCGGAGCGATAAGGGGTGGGAGGTGGCCGTTGTGGAAGTCGACCTGACCGAAACGGGGAAGAGTCTATTCGGGCTGAAGAAGCTGGTGAGTTTTGTGAACGTTCCCGGTGCTTTCTTCCCCGACTTCGAACATCAAACAGCCCGTCTGACCATAGCTTCCGGGGGAAAAAAACCCCCAAAAAAACCACAGCGCATACACCAGATGCACCGCGACGTCGTAACCGCCAACCCGCCCGATTCCCTCCCTCTGGCCCACACTGAACTCTGCCCCGTGCAAGGTTTCTACAGCCCTAGACGCTACATTACCGTCCAAGGCCACCCGGAGTTCACGGGCGCCATCGTCACCGAGATCGTGCGCACACGAAATAGGCAGGGCATCTTCACTGACGACTTCTCGGGAGAGGCGCTGTCCCGTGCGAATCTCGACCATGACGGTGTCGCTGTTGCCCGGGGCTTTTTGCGATTCTTGCGAGAGTAATGTGCCCTTGGTAAGTTGAGCTTTCCAGGGGCTAACGGATAATGGAAACGGGTCCCTGTGAGGTCGAGTCTCCCGTCTTCGTCGACAGGGAGATTGATTCTCTTTGCCGACTCATCCTGGTGAAGCAGCAGTTTCCTACCTAGTTGAATGAAGGAAAGCGCTCGTCTACTCTGGGCGAGTTGGACGTCACATAACATAATATTCCACCTTCAACTTTCGACTATTGTCTGCGCCTCCATGTTTGTGTCCATACGCTACTGCTAGAGACAGCCTATACTCTATTCCCTACCCAAGAAAAAAACGACAATGGTATCATCCTAAACCTTGGTTAGATTCCTAGGCCCTCAGTCTCCCCAACGCCGGCCGGCCACCTGGCCAATGTGGTCTGCATGCTTGTTAATAATCGAACCAACCAACACCATTCCCGTTCCACTCCATTTTGTCCGTTTCCCCCAAATCCGGAGCGCCAAGTAATGCTCTCCCGGCAGACTGGATTGTATGTATGCCTCTGACCGTGCTTGAATCAGACACCTGCCCCCACACCCTCACCCTCACCCTCACCCTCACCCTCACCCTCACCCTCACCCTCACCCTCACCCTCACGATCCCCTTCCAAAACCTCATCCAATCCATACTCAGACCCGTACACATGCTCAATCCGCTCCCACCACTCTATCCCTGGACGCCCCTCTCCTCCTGCACTCCGTCGCGCAGAACCATCCGGCGTCCCCCGCCGCCTCCGCTGCTCCTCCGACTCGACACACTCCAAGTCCCGCCGCATACGAGCCAAACGCCCCTGGATATGCATCTCCTCCTTCGTCCGTCCGACCCCGGAATTCCCCCCATGGTTGCTCCACCACGCCCTCCAGTCGAAGCAGTTTCTCCACGACAACGAGCCCGACCACGGCCCGCACCAACCGCGCGAAAACGCCTCGTCCGGATGATGCAACGTGCTCTTCCGCGCGTACCGCCAGGGTTTCTCCCGGCTGGCGAACAGCGTCGCGGACGCGAACCCCTGAATGCACAGGCTGATGAGGCTCAACAGGCCCACGGCGTAAGGCGCGTCGTTCTGCGGGCTCTTCCACTGCATCACGTGGGAGATCAGGGGCGCCACCCACACGAGGATGTAGACAATCGGGTACATGAATAGGTAGCGTAGCTGGCGCCGCAGCTGGTCGCGCTCATAGGCCATCGAGTCGGGTGCGTCCGTGTCCGTGTCCGATCCTCCTTCTGCCTCCACAGCGGCCCAGTCTGCCGACGTGGGGGAAAGGGCCGTGCCTGCCGTGCCTGCCGTGCCGATGGACGACGCGCTGGTACCGGTCCCCCACGGGGCGAGCGGGCAGTTGCAATGGTGGCTCTGAACCTGTTGAATGGTGGCGAGACTGTCGGAACGGGGTCTCTGAGCAGGATCCAGGGTTTGCAAAGTCGAGTCCGTGCTCCTTCTTGGCCTCTGCTCTTCCTCGCAGGGATGGGTGCTGCTGGCGAGATAGAGGTGATTGAAGTATTCGGAACGGGAGGAAGACCCGCGAGTCAGTGGAGTATCTCCTGACTGGCCGTCGCCATCACTCCTACCGTGTCGCGGGTCATAGGCTGGTTCCGGCAGGGATGTCGGGGTGAGAGACGTGGTAGATTGGGCAACGTCATCGTTGGTTGGCGAAGGAGGGTCGACGGTAATAGAAGGGATTTGAGGGGCTTCGGGCTCAGCTTCGTGCTCGTGCCTGGCAGATGCAGCGCTGGGAGGATTCGCGACCGTGGTGTGGCCAGGACGAAGGCCCCCAGAGGCCTTTCCCGGCCGGCGGATGGCGTTGACCTTTTCCTTGGCGCGCAAGATGGGCTCTTTCCAGCGAATAGGATGCGGGAACAAAGCCTGTTTCCAGGTGTGCCGCCGGCCGTCATGTCGGTTAGGCTTCTTCTGGTCGGCGGGTGATGTCCCCGAAGAAGCCAACGACTCCCACCGTCGCACTTCATGTGTCGCAGAACCCCGGCGTGACTCTGGCGGTACGGGGATGAGGCCGTGATAAGCGATGGGAGGAGTGGGAGGCAAGGAGCCCAACGAATATCGACTTCGGTTCCGTTCCACCCGGCGCCCGGCACGGCAGTCTCCCAAGGCGCATTGACGCTTCCTTTCCCCGCTGGCCTGGTCGAAGGTCCTCATGAGGAAGGCCACATAAAAGTAGACCCAACTATAGAGGACGATGAGGGTAGCAATTATAATGTAGCGCGGAACCCAACTGAGCGCCAGCCATGGCCAGGCCGGATGCACGGGCAGGTAACAGAGGAGGCCATCGTTCGTATACGCCGGGAAATGAATGAAGGCGAGTGAAGCTAGCAATAGAGGGATGACGCAGATAAGTACGTAGGCCGCCCGGCGGTAGGGATACAAGCCTCTCTGGCCAGTCGACTGTGAGGGCTTGAATATGTAGAGAGCTGTATGAATGGCGACGTATACGACGGCAATATCCGAGGACTCGATGCCCAGCGATAAGATGAAGCCATTGATCTGGCAGAACGTTGAATCGGATCGGACGGGCCCTATTGCGAAATCGACAATGGGGAAAATGAAAAATGATAGGGCCTGTAGGGCATCAGACAGCATGACGAACATGATCAACCTGCATGCACATACGGGTCAGTAGAAGCAATTGAAGTAAAGGGAACCCAGGGGAAACACACTTCTGCCGGAAACTCCTTCTTCTCATGCGGAAAAAGAAGTGAAGAACAATTCCTATCGTCACCAAGGTGAGGAGTGAGAAGGCCAAGGATGCACATCGACCAATGTAAAGCTCGCGGGGGGGGGAGGAACGCCATGCCTCGGTGTTGGCATCGCTCCCATAGCCCGTAAGACGAGGAACCAGTGTCGTCCTATGGCTGGAAGGAGACGATACCCCCGATATCCCTCTCGAGTGAGGCGGCATAGCTATGGCGGCGGATGCCTGTCCTTGCCAATAAGTGGTATGGATTTCCCGATGGGAGGCATTCAAACCAGAGCAACCAGAGCAACGTTGATGGTACCGTCGGCAGCGTGTCGACTGGGACTGACTATTCCGCTACCGACCGCTAAATAGATTCATACGGAAGAGCAAAGGGTCCCCTTGTCCCTCGAATCCCAGCTTCTGAGACGATCGAGGCTGGTTAGCTGGCTGGCTCTGATGGCTATGAGAAGAGTCGGGCTTTTGCGAGTGAGTAGAGTATCCTTCAAGGGGCCATCAGTTCCTCTCCTTGTTTCGAAATCTTGTTCGTCTTGGTTCGGCGGGAAGGTTGTAATCCGTGGCCGTCTAGCATGGAATCTCGGAGGCGAAAATGCTCTCCGGGTTTGGGACGGAGGATGAATCATGAATGTTGGCTGCCCGGTCCCCGAGTCCGATGTTAAAGACCGGAGCTTCCGATGACCATGGTCAGGTCCGATCTATTACCGCCGTTCAACGGTCGAAGAGAGCCGGTGTGCTTGGCAGGGCTTGATTTTGTACATCTTTTGATCCGAAGATGGGGATTCGACGTGTTGAGAGGGATGGAAATGAAAATGTTGAGCTTCATAGTGGAGCTCGCACGGGGAAAGAAGCACGGGGAGAAGATGAATGAAGGCGGAAGCGGAAAAAAAAAGCAGAAAACACATCGTATCGTCCCAGCTCCCGGATGACAGCTTCCGAAGTCCGAAGTTGAAGTACCTAAGGTACTGAGCAACGAATGACGCTCGAACGACATTATTAGGCTCCGGGTCAGAAGGGAAATTGTACGGAGTAGGTACGGATACCCGGTAATATTGTACTGTACACGTACGTGTACAACGTACTCCATGGACATAACGACGTCATAAAAGCCGGAAAACGCCGCGGTGTTTCAAGGGCTTTCGATCATTAACGTTGCGCCCGGTGTAAGCTAATGCTCGATGGCTTGATGAGAGACTTTCGGCCGGACCAGCATGTTGCGAGGGTCCCGGTTTCAGGACGTACCCGACCCAGCCATCCGTAATGTTGGAGTTTCCGAGTTTCCGAGTTTCCGAGCTTCCTTGGCTGGGCTTAGTACAAAGCCAAGGCGATTTGGCCCCAGCGTTGGGGAGGGCTGAGTCGAGCAGAACGACGCTTTCGTGGCTCGACGGCTGGCCATAGAAATGACACGACTTGCCAGTGTCTGAAAACGCATCGCCCGGCCTCTGCTTGAACCGGGAGTCGCATGATGTTCCTCCATAATTAGCATCAGCCCGATCCGAATCCCATTTTGTGTGTGATCTTCACACCAGCGGCTTGAAGGGCTGAAGCGTGGAACAAGACGGGGATGGCAGTGATGGCACAGACCCAAGCGTCAGTGAGTCAGCCCACGGCACCTCTGTCCGGCTGAGTTCGGCCTGGCCAGTACCGAGACCATCATTTCATTCGAACCGTTCTATCGTATATACCTTAAGGTAAGGTAAGCAGAAAGCAGGGTCAGAATGGAATGCGGCAGAAAGTTGCTTTCGTGTGACCTAGCGAGGTCGCGCTGCAGCGGGAAGGATGAATTAAGGTTTAGCCCGGGCGGGGTACGTGGTGGCACGTGCACGGACCGTGACACAAGCAGCAGCCACCAGTGGCTACCAGGGATGCAACGCTGCGCCACTACCGACTACGAAGTACGAAGGACTATTAGCGGGACAACGGAGCAAGGTAGAAGGTAGACAGACAGACAAGTCATGCCGCCGCTTGATGAATTTGAAAAGCAAAAGACCTGCTCGAAAAAAAAGAAAGGAAAAACGAGCCAAATAAAGATAGAAAGAAAGAAAGAAAGGAAGGAAAAAAGAAAGGAGATAAAAAAAGGAAAAAAAAAAAAAGCCCAAGCCAAGGGATCTGCTGCCTCCCTTTTAACGCCCAACCTCTAGGTGACCTGTCCTACCCTGCCATATCATGGGTATAGATGCGTATGCACATCAGGTAATTAAGGAGAAGAGAAACGGAAAGGACAAAAAAAGAAAGAAAGAAAACAGAAAAGGCCACAGTCCATCATACATCGTCACATCTCCTTCATTCCTCACTCACTCGCCCGCCATCTTCTCCTCGTAAAACTCAATAGTCAACGCCGCCAGGAAACCAGGGATACACCCCTTGTCGTGGACCCAATACTTGATATGGTTGGAGATCTTGGCCGCAAAGGCGCTCCTGGGCCCACCGCCCACCTTCATCGTCCCGCGCTCCCCGTCGAACACGATGCTGTTCTCGTGCTCGTCCGTCCGGGAAGGGTAGTACTGCGACTCGACGCGCATCTTGCCGTTGGGCATAAACGTCACCACCCACCCCATGGTCGAGAACACCGCCTCCTTGAACTCGGCCGACTTGGCCCCCCACACCTCGCGCAGCCGCCGCGCCAGCTTCTGCGCGCTCGCCGTCTCCGCCTTGGCCTCGTCCACCTCCCGCCGCGCCGCCGCCAGCTGCGACGCCGGCACCGTCGGGAACGACCGCGACGGCGACGACTGCGCCCCCCGCCCCGGGTGGTCCCGCATCATGTGCGCCAGCAGCTCCGCGTTCTCCGCCTGCAGCGCCTTGAGCGTCGCCACCTTGACCCTCTCGTAGTCCGACGTCGGGTTGGACCGCAGCGCCAGGACCCGCGTCTTGGACGACGACTGGAGCGCCTGCACCTGCTCCCGCGCCACCGACAGCTCCTTCACCGTCAGCGCGTGTTGCGATTGCAGCGCCGAGAACTCGTCCTGCAGCTTGCGCTTCTTCCTCGTCAGCTCGGCCAGCTGCTGCTCCGCGAGCGCCGAGTTTGTCGGCTCGGCGGCGCCGTGGTCGTCATTCAGTCGCGGTCGTTTGTTCCCCACGCTCGGCGTCGGCGTCGGCGTCGGCGTCGATTGGGACAACGATTCCCGGGAGGATAGCTCCGCGTGTAGATTTTGTACCTCGGCCTTGTACTGGTCGACGACGTCTTCGAGCTCTTGGATTCGCTTCGCTCTTTGCTCGTCAAACTGCTCGGGCTGGAAAGTCACGTCTTCGGCGTCGAACATCTTAAGCTGCGCCCTCAGGTACTCGACTTCCTTGGCAGCCAGGGCCCGCTGCCGCTCCAGTCGCATGCGCGTCTTGTCCGCGCTGGAGGCGTTGGCGCTGACCTTGGCCTTTTCGACCTCGGACTTGAGCCTCGACACCTCCGTCTCCAGGGAGTGGATCGTGCTCTCCTGCGCCGCCAGCTCTGCTTGCAGTTCTCCCATCTTGTCCATGTACGAAGCCGACGTGAGCCGCTCTCGAACCAGGGCGCGCGCCACGGCCTCGGGCGACTCGAATTCGAGATGATCGCCCGATTCGCTCGTGGTTTTCAGGTAGGCCGTCCACGCTAACCTCTCATCCTCGAGGCGTTGGCGCTGCATACGCGTCTCGGCGAGCTCGTCCTCGACGGCTCGGAAGGCATCCAGCTTGCGCTGTAGAGAGCGCTTTTCCTCTTCCACCACCTCCACAGCCCTCGTGACTTGCCGAAGGTGCTTCAACTCGGCAAGCTGTTCTCGATTCGTAGATTCCAGCGTCCTGATATGCGTGACCTGCTCGGAGAGTTCCTTCTTGATGATCGCCATGGTCTCGGCGTCGCCCGTCTGGGCCTTGAGACGCAACACTTCGGCCTCCAAATCCCCCATCTGGTTATCCTTTTCCGCCAGCTGTGCCTGGACCTGCTGCAGAGCCGCCTCCCGTGCTTGCCCTTCCTGATCCATCTCGCGCGTCGCTTTCTCCGCCGCCTGCAGCTGCATTTCGACATCTGTGATTTTCTTGTCGTGGATGCGGGCGGCCTCGTCCTTGGCCGTCGCCAGATCCTCCAGCTGCTCTTGTAAGAGGCGAGCCTCGTCTTCAGCGTCACGGATCTTCCTTTCCCAGCTCAGCTTCTCTTGGCTGGACGTCTCCCTCATCTCGTCGAGCTCCTGCTTGGCAGCCTCTAGCTGGCGCAGCGCCTGCGACTTTTCCGACTCGGCGGCTTGTTTTGCGGCGAAATCGGCCTGGGCGCGGCGGCGCTGATCTTCCATGTCGGCATTGTGCCGGGCGTCGGCCATCTGTTTCTCCGAATCGAACGTGCTGATGGTGTAGCGCAGGGCACTGATCTCGGCCTTGAGCTCTTCGATGACATGGCGCTGCGATTCGTACTCTTGCGCGTCGGCCGGGGCGAGATTTTCCTTGGAACTCTCTCTAGACGCCGCACGCAGCGCTTCGGCAGCAGCCGCATGGGCCTGGCTTTGGCGGGACGATGGTCGCCGAGAGGGGCTTTCGGTACCGGTAAAGATGTTATAACTGGGCTGGGTAGCGCGGAAGGCCTGAGAGGTTCCCACAATCACAATTAGCAGCTTGAACATTTTGTTCGAGACAACGTACGGCGTACCCTGGATTCGCGGAGGAACGTGTTGGGCCGGGGCAGAGCAGAACCACTGCTGGCACGAAACCGACCAGGCAGTGGGCTGCGCCCGCTAGGAGGATCGCCAGACGGAGTATGTGATCTCATGGCGGCAATTCGCAACTCGACGACGCGTCCATGGAACGGACGACAATGTTTGTTTAGTCGATTCGACGAGACGGGAAAGGTCTGGGGCGGGATTGGAGACGTAGTCACGTGATGTAGTCGCATTGGCGTCGTCCATCCATCCTTGGCGTCGTGTCCTGGTGTCTGTGGAGCCTCTAACCCGGAATCGGAACCCACAGACTCCGATCCCGGCTCGGACTCCGTTTCCGAACTCGATCCCTCCAACGTGAGGTCTACGACATTCGACTGTCTAGTCATTTTGCCGATCAATAGAAACGATGAAACGAGCTCTGGTGGTCGATGCGATGATGCCCCAAAGATGGTAGAAAGCCTGAGAGGTTACTTGGGAAACTGAAGCTGGTTTATTGTCGCTTTGTCAACAATCTCGTGCATGTTTTCGGTTTCCATTTTTACATTACACGTAAGGTTCTTTATTAGTTCCTCTTTCTTCTTCCGTTTACCTATATCCGTCCTCCCTTCCTCTTTCCGCAAGAACCTCGTTCCTTCTTTGTGAAAATGCCCACGTCATGTCGACCGGATTGGTCTTCATGTTCCTACCTGTATTCGTACGTGTACGTTGTACATGCTTTTCGTATATGTTACCATCCATGATGTGGAGAATCCGACACAAGTCTCCATGTCTGCCCTAGGTACCCGTACCTTAACGGCAACCTTTATGTACGAAGTACGAGGTACAGATCCCTATGCACGTACTCTATACGGGTAGGTACATGATAGGTAGGTCCAGACAGAAGAAGAAGAAAGGTATAGGTACTTGCATGCAGCTGGTCCCTTGTCGCTAATCCACACGGGCCACATCCCGCCCTGTGCTTGTCGGACAACCCACCCAAAGTCAAGAGCTTCCTGTCGTGGGATTTTCTTGAGAAAAAGAAAGCTTTCCTGTCCTATCGAATTGATCCTCCTATCCATTGCCCCTCCAATTCCCTCACCCACCCAAGGGCACAACCGTTTCAACTGCTATCCACGCAGGCGGTCAACCGTCAATTCGGCTATCCACTTCAAGACTTTTAGCATCTTTCCAGCTCCTGTACAGGGCAGCCTTCGTGCTCGCAACCCCGTGCCGCCCGGTCTCAATCCGATCCGCCCCGATCCAGCGCCCGTTCCCCGTTATTCCCCATCGCGCCGAACGCCCCGAACAAGAATCACATGGCCTATTTCCATCCTTGATTTCTTCCGCGGCTGCCTCAGCTGGCAATGCTCTTTTCTCCTTCGTCTGTCCGTGTCCACCACGATTGACTGCGGTTATCCTCAGACACACGCGAGTGGCCTCAGACACCACCAGCGCTACTCCCTCTTCGGCGAGTCGCTACGGCATCCCAGACGCCATTTCAGTTCTGGTCCCACGTATACAGTCACCATCCTAGGTACTGAGTAAAGCCACCTTTGAGGTTTTCATCCCTTGGTTCCCAAGACGCGAAAAGAACAATGTCGTCCCGCCTCGTCCTTCGAAAGGGAGCCGTCCCTATTTGCGCTGCCCTCCCCGGTCCGATCTACTGTTCGACAAACCATGTCCTCCGACGCCCTATTGTCGTCATTACACGCGGTTATTCGGATAGACCCGAAAAGAAGGTCGTGGAGGAGAAGACAAAAGAAGAATCAGGACCTACTACTGTACGGGAAGCTGTCAACCCTCCCGAGAATGGAAGTGCGAAGAACAACAGCGGCGCCGAGAGACGCGATGGTGGCGAGTGCGAACGGCCGCCCCCTTATACCGCATATACTCACCGCGGATCTGCCATAAACTTTGCCTGGCCAGGCCAGAAACACTTCAAGCAAGACCGCCGCCATGGCCCTACTCTGTCGGCCGATAACTGGGAGGACAACGCCGACGCCAAGATTGAGGAATTCACCGAGCTGCCGTACAAGCTGTTTGGCACCAACCAGCATATGGAGTTTCATGCCGAGTTCAAGAAAGAGCTAACCCAGCTGCTGCGCTCGTACCGCGCCCCCATCATGTATGCTTTCGCCTACGGCTCCGGGGTATTCCCCCAGGCCAAACCGGGCAGCCGTGCGGTGAGCAATGAGGAGTACCGTGCCGTGCACCCCCGTCCGACCGCGGCGCTCAAGGAGGTCCAGGCTTCGGGTCCCCGGTCCATCGATCTCATCTTCGGCGTATCCCACACGCAGCACTGGCACTCGCTCAACATGCGCCAGCACCCCGACCACTATTCCTTCCTGAAGCGGTTCGGGTCCGGCCTCGTGTCCGTGACCCAGGATCGCTGGGGCGCCGGCGTCTACTTCAATCCCTACGTCACGCAGAACGGTCTCCAGATCAAGTACGGCGTCACCACTCTCGATAACCTCTGCACCGACCTCGTCTCGTGGAACAACCTCTACCTCGCGGGCCGCCTCCAGAAGCCGGTGAAGATCCTGCGGGACCACCCCCGCGTCCGCCTCGCGAACCAGGTGAACCTCCTCTCCGCCGTCCGCGCCGCGCTCCTCCTCCTACCGCCCCGCTTCACCGAACGCGAGCTGTATGCCACCATCGCCGGGCTGTCCTACCTGGGCGACCCTCGCATGTCGCTCCCGACCGAGAGCCCGAGCAAGGTGACCGATATCGTCGACAACAACATGGTTGCCTTCCGCAGGCTCTACGCGCCTCTCATAGAAACGCTCCCCAACGTCGACTTTCTCGGCACCGCCACCCCGGGCAACCTGGCGTCCTCGTCCCCGGACCCCGACGAGACCTTCAACCTCGAGCAGGACATGGACCCCGTCAAGCGCGGCAACATGGTCCGGCGTCTTCCCAGCGCCTTCCGCGCCCGGCTGTACTTCCAGTACCAGAAGAAATTCATGGTCCCCGCCACCGAATTCGACGCCATGATCCAGCAGACGGCGCGCGAGGAGGCCGAGGCCGTCTCCTCCGGGTCTTCGTCCTTCAAGCGCTCTACGGGCGGCGGCTTCGAGCGTCGGATTGCGAACGACGACCCCGAGGAGCTCCGGTCCTTTGTCCGCCGCGTCATTCAGCAGACGGTCTATTGGCCCGCCGCCGCGCAGTCGGTCAAGGGCATCTTCACCGCCGGTCCGATCCGGGCTGCGCGTTATATGCTTGAGAAGTGGCGGAAGTATTGGGCCGGTAAGGCCAAGCTCGCTGCGAAGGGCAAGAAGGAGGAGGAGGAATAACACACTTCTTTCTCCCTTTCCTCCTTATCCCGCCTTTTCTTTTTATCTCTGCTGGTGTAGTCCACCGATGGGCTCCTTTTTCTTTTTTTGTTCTTCATCTCTTTCCCTTGTAACCTTTTCTTTGTAGGTATTACGTCGTATCTTCGTCTCGATTGCATAGCACGGGTACTACGTAGGGAGCCGAGGCATAGACGAGAACATGGGATGGAAACAAAAGGGCTGACATTCGTACTTGTACATAAATCTTAGACTCAGTAACGGAATGTCTACCAGGAAGGCGTTGGGGGAGGTCGATTCGGCCATCATGCTAAGGTACCTTATGCTGTACAGTAGGTACCTGAAATGAGTCGATTATTAACGACTCCTTCATCGACGAAATGAAACAATTCAGTGGCCATTGTTAGCAGAAGCTCCTACCATTTCATCCAGCTCGTCTATCACGGCCCGTTTCCTAAGCCCAGACGAAACGAGACCAACTGCGCGTCATGGAGTTGAGAGGTCTGGCTTCTTGTCACGGTCTCATCGGTGCACCGCACATCCCCGCATCTATTGCCTATCACTACCTAAGGTACCTACCTACCTAATCTGCAGTAAGGTAAGGTACTCTAAATGGCCGCTCTACCTTCGTACGTTGGGTAGGTAGGTACCTTAGGCATGTATCTAGGTACCTAAGGTACCTTACCTTGCCTTAAGGTCTGTTGTTGCTGAGCCGTCCCGCTGCCATCGTGGTAGCCTTCGTGGTGTCGCATGCAGTGAGACATCACACCAACTTAACACAGACATCTACTCGTTTAGGGCCATGGAATCAGACCATACCTTATCCTTCTCACGTTTTTTCTATAATCGACTGTACCTATTTATGACTTATCCAGCCGAACAGTTTTCATTCATTGGAGGATTTATACCTCCCCGTTATTGACCTCTAACAGCAGTCTTGGACTCTGAGTGTTGGTCACTGCACACTATTATCATGGGCTCTCCCCTTGTCTTTCGCGGAGCTATGATCCATTCTCTGGACCTCACTCATCTCGAAATCCTCGAAAACGCAACCCTTATTATCAGTCCCGACGGCCGTATCACCGCCTTCCAGAAATCATCCGCTCCAGGTACACCCGATCTACCCCTCCCCGCCGGCGCCAAGGTCCATCATCTCCCTCCGGGCGACTTTCTCATCCCAGGCTTCGTCGACACTCATAACCATGCGCCGCAATGGCCCATGCGTGGCCTCGGCCAGGGCCTTCATATCCTGGACTGGCTAGAGCAAGTCACCTTCCCCGTCGAAGCACGCTTCTCCGATCCCTCGTACGCGCGGAAGACGTACGAGCAAAGCGTGGGCGACTTCCTCCGCCACGGCATCACCACGGCGTCGTACTACAGCTCCCGGCATGCCGAGTCGACACGTATCCTGGCCGACATCTGTCACGCGAAAGGCCAGCGGGCCTTCGTGGGGAAGTGCAACATGGACCGCAACGCCCCCGAGTACATCCGCGAACAGGGCGCCGCGGACTCCCTTCGCGAAACCGAGGAGTGTGTCCGGTACATTCGAAGCCTCTCGGGACACGGCGGCGGCGGCGGTGCCGAAACGGGCGACGAACAGGCTCTCGTGAAACCCATCGTCACGCCCAGGTTCGCCATCAGCTGCACCCCGGAGCTGCTCACAGGGCTAGGCGAAATGCTGAAGCGCGACGACACGCTAGCCATGCAGACGCACTTCAACGAAGCCGAACAAGAGATCGAGGCCACCAGGGCGCTCTTCCCGGCGTACGAGAGCGAGGCCGATCTCTACGACGCCTTCGGGCTCCTCGGCAGGCGGTCCGTCCTGGCCCACTGCACCATCATGACGGACTACGACAAGGAACGCCTCGCGGCCCTGCGATGCGGCGTCGCGCATTGTCCTATCGCCAACATGACCGTCGGCGGCGGCTTCATGGTCGCGCCCGTGCGGGACTTCCTCCGGCGGGGGATCAAGGTCGGGTTGGGGACCGACAGCGGCGGCGGGTGGGCGTCGCAGATGCTGGCCGTGATGCGGCTGGCCATGATCGCGTCGAATGCGAGGGTGGTACTGGACCGAGGCAGAGGAGACGATGCTTCTTCGCTGTCGTTAGAGGAGGTGTTTTACCTGGCCACGATGGGTGGGGCTGGAGTCCTTTGTCTCGAGGACCAGATTGGGAACTTTGAGGTTGGAAAGCAGTTTGATGCGGTGTGGGTCACGACCACGACGACGGATACGGCGTTGCGGTCGGCCATGACGCCGCGAGAAGAGGGCGATTCGCTCAAGACCACGTTTGAAAAGTTTGTCATGACGGGGGATGATAGGAACATGGCACATGTGTATGTCAGAGGCCGACGGGTGGCCGGAGCAGGGGATTAGAGATTGGGAATTTGCACGAACAGCCCAGAGTACATAGTTCACGATGGACGCGGTTGTCCTCGAGTACCCAAGTTCAAGTCTCATTCAAGGCACCGCAATTCTTCTTAGCGTAGTCTCTTGGTCTGCCCGTTTGAAGTGTCCACAAATCTCCAAGAGTCGACGGTCTTTCCAGGCAAGCCCCCCACTTCTGTTCAAGGGCTTCTAGAAGGCAAAGACGGGGAGACTACAGTTCAACTAACCATTGCCCCCCCCTGCTGTCCTGACTATTCCCCCCCTTTTAGCGTAGATCTGACCTGACCTGACTATTACTATAGCCTTTGCTTCTCGCCCGACTATTAGTCGCTAAGCCTATACTAATAGTCGGGTAAGGTCTACGGGACGGGAGAGTAATAGAGGGTGGGGATTAAGCTTTACTCGTGTAAAAAAAAAATCTAATACTACCCGAATTAATCCTGAATTAATCCTATATATAGTACGATTTAATTCTAATAGTAGAAGAATTAACTAACCGCGAAGATAGATCTTTTATTCGGATTAAATTCCGACCTTATTAACTTTAATCTAGATTCTTTTACTGACTTTTTGGATTTAACGCCGAATCCGACACTAAATCCGACGCTTAATAGTAATAATACTATTCTGATTCCCGATTAGAGCGAGAGTAATACGCCCCCTAAAGGCGATAGTAGTGATAGGTTTCCCGACTTTCTAATAATCGATAACGCTTTACGAGGGGATAATAATATTAACGACCCGAGCTCGGAGAGGGAGCGATATAAAGGGCAGGTCTAGTAGGATATACAGGTATAAAACACTAAAAATAATAATAGTAACCTACTAACTTTTTATTCTACCTATTTAGTAATAGGGCGATAACTAAACCGGGCTTTTACTATCCGCCGACCCTAACTAAAATAACCGCCGGGAAGTACTAGAGAATACTCTCTACGCCGTAACCGTACTATTCGCTGCCACGATCCCTGAATTCCCCTAAACCGCGAGCGATAGCGTTACCTATATTATTCTAACTATATCTCTAGATCCTAAAAACGTTAAGTCGCCTTAGAAAATTATTTAGTACTATACTAAATAGGCTTTCCTAGGTAAAGTGGTTATAAGTATAGTATTCTCTAGAGCTATTATTACACGGTATATATTCCTTTATACCGGCGGTATTATATATCGTTATCTTACTCCGGAACTTAGAGTGGGTTATAATAGGATTATAGATAAGCTAGTAGAGTTAATTTCCACTATTCGTTCTTAAGTTAAAGAACTTACTCCTAAGAAGGTAGCTATTAGCTATACCGTCGTAATACTAAGGCGTTTCGAGAAATAGTAAGCCTATGAGCGGGAAACCACGATATATAGACTACTAATAACCGAAAATACCCACGTAATTATCCTAGGTAATATTCGATAGGTTTTTATACGCTATACGAATCACTATTAGATAAGACTATAGTATTTCTCGACGATTATCCCTCTTAGTTATAGTAACTACTACGACCTTATTACGAGACTTATCTAAGGTATAGCCTTAGTTTATAAAGTCAATAGCGAATACGAGTATTATTTATGTATAAATAATAGGAGGAGGAGAAAAAGATACGGTAAGTCTCTTCCTGGATCTAATCTGGATCTAATCTGGATCTAATCTGGATTTAATTAAGATTAATTCAGTAACTAACTAGTTATAGACGTTATCTACTATCCTAAATAACCGGACCTTAAACGTATACCCTGTAGCATTAAATTAAATATCTTTATGCTAGCTAACTTAAACATAATCCTATAGATTATTATTACTTCCTATAGAATATATAATTATATTCTACCCCCGCCCGAAAAAGTACCGCTATCTATTATATAAGGTCTTCGTGAGATTATAAGGGAGATTAGTAAGCTATATATAACACTAAGTAAGTCTTACCTTAAGATTTATAAGTACGAAAGCGTATCCTAATCATTTTAGACTCTTTCCTTTAATCTAATTCGTTAGCCCGTTTCATTCGTTAGTATTAGAGACGATCTATCACCGATATTTTATATAAGCCTTATAAATAGGGATATTCTAAAGGAGATTATCCGAAAAGAGCACGCGAGCCTTTACCTATACGCCTCTGCTTTACTTTTTATACGGTACCTTTATAATAGATACCGCTATAAAAATAACGATATAAGTTTTTTAGGGTATAAATAAAAACTAATACTAACTATTAGAAGTATATCTAGTATATCTACGAATTAGGAAATGGTTAGATAGTTATTTATTTCTATTAGGTATAGGTTAATAAGTGGAGGTAGTCCTTTATAGATTAATTTCTACTCGACGCTAATTATAAGCACCTTCGGACTACCGGTTATATAGAGGTGATCTAGGGATAGTATAGCGAAGGGGTATTAAAAGGTACGATATCTTTACTTTTATCCTTTATATACGCGGCTAATCTTTATTATAGCTCTTCCACTTATACGTTACTTCACGAATCGTAAGACTATAAAAATATACTTATATATATACCGGACCGTGTTTAGTATTTTTAAGGACCGGTATAACCTAGAAGTTAAATACAAATATATCCACGGAGAAAGCCTGGTTAGAACGATTATAGACTAGGATTATACGAATATACGAGGTAAGTGTGCTTTAAATTAATCCTAAATTAATCCTGAATTAATCTAGATTTAAATCGCTAATATAACGATAATAATAGGACTTAGTACCTACCTGTAAATAGATACGGATACCGAATTTCACCGAGACTAGGAGTGGCACGTATAGCAATGTATCCGGCTCTACGAGGTATACTTCCGGCGGGGATACGAGCGGCTTATAGGGCTTAATCGAGGGCCGTACTCGAAGTACGCTAAAATAATATCGTTATTAAGTTATACTACCCTAGATTAATATAACGAACTTCACGATATTAGTATAGTGAATAACCAGAATCTTAAGGGCTAGGCACGCTATAAGAAACGCCCTATTATCCGTTCTGGTTTATATCGCTATATATCTTTTATGCCTTCTGAGAACTAGGATAAACTATATAGCGACACGAATATCATTAAGATCCTGTATAAGTATTCTTATAAGTGGACTAGGCGATACGTTCCGTTTTTCTAGGTTATTATAGGATATAGCCAGTACGATTAGGACTAGTATAATTAAGCCTATATTATTCGGACCGGGTAAGCACGACTATCCTACCGCCATATTATATTAGTAGGCAGATATTAGAACGCTATTCGTTAAAGTCGTGAGTCTTCCTTTTTAACCCGTAATATTCCTTTTTACTAATATTTTAGTAGAGCAGAAATAGCGACGCTGTGCCGCTAAGGAGGATCACTTTCTTAACGGTAATAGTGATAGCGGGGGAGGTATACGTTCACGGTAACGGTAGCATACTAAAAGCCCTTTTCCCGGCTCTGACTTTAGGGATAACGAAGATACCCGTTCTTTTCGTAGCGTGTCGTTTAGTGGTATACCACCACGCTATACTACTCCACGTAATAACAGGTAAGCTAACTAATCCGGAATATATCTAGAATTAAATCCAAAACGTTCCAGTACACGACTAAGGGCTAGGGCATTATAACCCGATCCACATCGGGCAGTTATATAGTTATAGTTAATAGGATTATATAATATAAGCAGGAGTAATATAGAGAAACTAAAGGACGCCTAGGCTAGAGTTAGAGTATTATAGGAGCGGATTTACCGAGGTAATTAATAAAGTTATTCTAAATTCTGTTTTTATATTATAAATTATTTTATATTATTATTCCGTAAACTTAGTATTTTCTTAAAGTATTTAAATATAGTATATACTTTAAATTATTGCTTATAAGTTATATAATTAACTTATTTATCTAAGTATTTAATTAAATTAAGTAGTTAATATATACTACATAGTTTTAGATACTAGAAGTATATTATTATTAAAAGGCTTTTAATTTATTAAGCTAAGATTCCCTATAGTAGTATAGTATATATAATAGGCTTTAAGAGTAATAAGTATAAAGATATTAGTATAGATTATATTAGACTTAAAATAGTAGTAAATAAAGCTATTAATAGTATAAAAAGACTAAAAAACGTAAAAACTAAATAAGAATAATTAAAACAGACTAAAAACTACTAAAAAGGCTAAATAAGGCGATAAATAGCCTAAAATAGACTTAAAAGTACTATAATAGACTATAACACGACTAAAATAGACTATAATAGACTATAAAGTAACTAAAAACGGCTAAAAAGAGCTAAAAAGATCTAAAAACAACTAAAATAAACTAAAACCGGTTAAAATAGGCTATAATAGACTAAAAATAGCTAAAAACGACTAAAATAGACTAAATTAGGCTAAATTAGGCTAAATTAGGCTAAAACAGGCTAAAGTTAACTATACCATAAACTAAAAGCGGTTAAATTAGGCTAAAAAGAGCTAAAACAGACTAAAAATAGCTAAAAAGAGCTAAAAACGACTAAAATAGACTAAAAACGGCTAAATCAAGCTAAATTAGGCTAAATTAGGCTATAAATAACTAAAGTAGGCTATAGTAGACTATAAAGGAACTAAAAACGGCTAAAATAGACTATAATAGACTAGATAACGACTAAAATAGTCTATAATAGTTTATAACACGACTAAAATAGGCTATAATAGACAAAAAATAGCTAAAACAGACTAAAAACGGCTAAATTAGGCTATAATAGACTTAAAAGTACTAAAAATAGCTAAAAGTAGCTAAAAGTAGCTAAAAGTAGCCAAAAAGCTCTAAAAGCTACTAAAATAACTAAAAAGACTAAAAGAGCGAGAATATCCTTTTAGTCTTTTCTTTATTATACTACTCTTATATCTATTACTCTTACTTAGACTTTACGTATTATAAACTATTTATTATATAATATCTTATATTATCATTATCTATTTTATACTATTATTTATAACTAAAAATAATATACCTATTAATTATAGGCGTGTAATAGTAGTAAAATTAATAGCGTTCTATAATAGTACTACTATAAAACCCCGTCCCCTTTAATATAATCCCCGCTAAATACTATTAGAAATTAATTATCCGTTACGGAGGCCTCCCTAAGGCCTAGCCTTTTAAGGCTAAGACCTTAAAGAAAATTATCTAAGCTATAAACGCTATAACTATCTAATATAATACCCTAGCAGTATAAAAGCTACTTAGCGGATATATTTACTTTACCTTTATAAAAGGGGTATAATAATAGGCTACCTATAAGGAGTAGTAGATTAAGAAAGGCTTTAATTAAGGAGCTATACTAGCCGCGTAAATCTACCCTACGCTTACTAAGGCTATCCCTTAAGAGGTCCTTAATACCTTATCCGAAAAAGACTTTTTAGTATCTTTACAAGGAATAAACCCTAAGGGTATAATACTTTAAGCGTAATAGTAATTACCCTATTATAGTACTAGTAGGATTACGCTTTTCTTTATTAAATTAGCCTCCCTAAAGGGGATAATAAGCCTTATATAGAATACCCTGTATTTTAAAGGTGATAGCTATATCTATAAACTATATAACTATAACCTTAGCCCCTAAGCTATTATAAATACCTATCCTTTATATTAAGCCCTATCTAGGTAAATCCCTTACTAGCTAGTACTATTAGACCTAGGAATCCTAGGATTTAAGGGGCGACCTTTACTATAATAAATAAGGTATAATAAAGATATCTTCTTTAAACTAAGGGGGTATACCCCTAGGACCTAAATATTCTACGGGTAAACCCCGTAGAATCCTCGGCTTTTACGTATAGAAACGTAGGGTATTCCCCGATATTTACTAATTATAACCTAGGGAAGCTATAGTATAGCCTAAAGGTATTTATAGCGTTATTACGACGGCTTCCGGTCCTCTATAGTATAGCGGACGATAGGGGACTGGCGTCGGGGTTTTAGTTTAAAATAAGAAGAGGATGTTAACTAAAGAGCAGTAACTGTCGTTCGTAGTGTCTGGTCGTAGTTACGTCGTAAAGACTAGGCGTCTTCTTTATAAGGTAGAGTCAAGCGTAGACTAATAGTCTAGGTAAAGACTTAGATTAATCGATATCTTATTCTCTAGTAGAAGCAAGACCTAGGATACTCTGGTTTATATAGTAATAGCGCCTCCTTACCCGTAATAACTATTCCTTACGTGGTCGCTATGCCTAGGTGATTCTATCGTGACCGATTACTTATTAGTTATTTTATCGGAGTAATCGACCCCGGTCCGTCCCGGACGGTATACTAAGTACCTCCGTACCTAGTAATACGTGACTTAGTATATAACTCCTCGAGTCACCCTATACTGCCCCCCGTCTAGGGCCGTCCCGTAGGATATACGCTAGTATACCTATAGGGTTAGTCTATATTAGGCGGCCGGCTATAATATTACCTCCCTCCTTCTAAGCGCTATCCTAGCGGTCGTATAAGTAGGTCGCTTTTCCCTAGTTAGTATTCCTTAGGTTTTTCTTCTTCTTTATTACTAATTATTATATCCGACCGTGTCTAGAAGTCGTCTCGTCCTAAATCTTATTCCGCCGAAAACCGATTAACCGTTTCCGCCCTTATCGCTAATTAAGGCTACAAGGTCGTCCCCTATACCCGTTATGCCTCTAAGAACGTACCGTGCTTCGTTCTGGACGATATCGCTCGCTATTACGCGTGTTTCCGCTTAAGTCGTTCTTATAACAGTGCTAGAATCCTAATATCTTCCGGTACGCTCCTGCCCTCGCCTTCCTACTTAGTCTTTATTTACTTACCCCCTTATTTTCCTAGCGGGTCGTATAAACGAAGAGCTAAAGCGCCTCGAATAAGAGAAGGAGCGGACCGAGGAAATACTCTATAAGGCGCTCGCCCGCTTATCCCGCCTTCGCCGAACTCGTCGCCTGCTACGGAAGAAGGGGGTGGAAATAGTTCGTAAGGACCTTACCGATATAGAGGAGCTTGAGAAGGTGGAGAAGGGGGAAGAAGAGGCCTATCGGGCCGAGTTAGAGGCGGTGGCTACTATATAAGCTGCCGGTGCTATTAATATAATTAATTAGAATTAGGTAATAGCGCAGGATATAGGTGAATTCTCGGATATTAATTTTATATAGACCGCGGCGTCTAGTTCTAGGTCCTGATAATATTCTGTCGGTACTACTTTAGGAGTTGCTTATAATCGATCAGGTTATCTTTTAGTTCCTATATATTATCGCCGTGATCGTAGTTTTTCTATTTTATAAAATATTCGGTGCCGTCTAGCGTCTCTCGGTAGTCGAGGATTTATTCTGCTTTATACACGTTACTAGTATCGACTACGATCGTGTCTTATATTATTTTTACGTCTTTTAGTGCTAGTTTAAGTAGTGAAATATAGAAATTATTATATATCCTTATTATCGGAGGTAGTAATAGAATATAGTTCGTATCTGACTTTTTCTCTAGGATTTTGAATAGTCCTAATTTTTTAAAATCTAATTTATCGCTTAGTTATTATATTTTAATGTTTTTACGAATAAGGTAGACGCGGTCCCCCCTTAAAAGGGTTAGTCCCTTAATCCTTAATTAATTCGCGTATCTGCTTATTCGTGTTCTGACTATCTCTAGGTCGGTTCGTAGTTCTTCGTGTAGTTTTTTTATACTTTTAACTATTTTTATCGCTCTTAGTGCGTCTAGTCCTTCTAAAGGTTTTCTAAATACTATCAGGGTATATCCGTAATTTACTTCGAACGGTGTTTTCTTTATTAACTCGTTTAATAAGCTATTATATATAAACTATATAAGTGGCAGGTATTATACCTAATTATCCTATTCGTACCCTATATAGTATTATAGGTACTATTCTAGGACTTGGTTTATGATTTCGGTTTATCCGTCTATTATAGGGTGAAACGCTATCGAATACTTATATTTCGTTCCTAGCTAGCTTATAACTGCTTTTTAGAAGTTACTAGTAAAGAGCTTATCTCTGTCCGTGATGATTTTGTTCGGTGCGCCGTGATCCCTGATTAGTCGGTCGATAAAGATACTTACTAGTTCTTCTGCTATAGTGTCTTTAATATATAGAATATAAAGAGTGTATTTCGTGAATCGGTCGACGATCACGAATATACTATTATAGGCGGTTCCTATTACTGGATCTTTAGATACTGGAAATCCTGTCACGAAGTCTATTATAATCGATTTATATAGTCCGTCTACTACTAGTAGTGGTTTTAGTAATCCGTAAGGTTTATATCGGCTACTCTTCGCTTTTTAGTAAATATCGTAGTTACGAATGAAGTCCCTGACTCGTTCTTTAGTTCCTGTGTAGCCGTATTATTAGCGTAATCGGTGGTATTTTTATAAATTCCTTAATATCTATATATCGGCGAGGCGTATACTTCTTTAAATATAGTGTCGGTTATCCGATTAATGCTATTTACCTCTTTATCCTTTAGAGTAAGAGCTTCTCCTTTCTATTAGAGTATAGCTTACGGTTTAGGTGATTCGTTAGGTATCCTTAGTTAGCTAAGTGCGTCTACGCGACTATTTTCGCTCCCTTTTATATACTGAATATAGAAGTTAAATTCGGCTAGGAATTCTGCCTATCGGATCTATCGTTTATTAAGAACCTTAGTAGTGGTGAATTACGCGAGGTTCTTATAATCCGTGTAGACCTATACCGGGTATCTTATCCCTGATAGATATAGTCTCTATTCTTTAAAGGCTTCGATAATAGCTATTAGCTCTTTATCGTGGATCTAATAATTAAGTTCTAGTCCACTAAGTTTCTTAGATATAAAGGCTATAGGGTATAGTCTTCCTTCTACGTTACGCTATCCGAGTTATACTCCTAGAGCCTAGTCGGATACGTCTGTTTCGAGTTCGTATTCTTTATCGGGGTTTAGTACTACTAAGATAGGTTCGCTGGTAATCTTTCCTTTAAGAGCTTAGAATGCTTTTTCTATTCTTTCGTTTTATTCGAAGTCGAGTCCCTTTTTAGTTACTTTAGTTAAGGGGATAGTAATCTTATTATAGTCCTTAATAAATTATTAATAGTAGTTTAAAAGTCCGAGAAAGGACTAAATATCGCGAACGTTCTAGGGTTATAGCTACTTAAAGACGTATTAGACTTTCGCCTTATCTATATAGATCTTATTAGGTTATATCGTATAACCTAAAAAGTTAACTTCTTACGTGTGGAATTAAACTTTTTCTGGTTCGACTAATAGGTCGGCGTCTTATAGGAGTTGTAGGATTATATGAATATGTTATCGGTGTTCTTCGAGTGTCTTGGAGAAGATCAGGATATTATCTAGGTATACTATAACGAAGTGGTCTAGATACTTCCTTAGGACGTTGTTAATAAGTGTTTAGAACGATACTAGCGTATTTATTAGTCTAAAAGATATAACGAGGTACTCGAAATATCCTCGCTTTATCCGAAACGCTATCTTCCACTCTTCTCCTTCCTTAATCCTAATTAAGTTATAGGCTCCTTTTAAGTCGAGTACCGTGAATTATTACGCTCTAACTAGCTAATCTTATATTTCTAAGATAAGAGGTAATAAGTAGCGGTTCTTAATAGTTATATTATTAAGTTATCGATAATTAATATATAGTTATAGTTCACCGTTTTTCTTTAGTATAAATAGGATCGGGTATCCTGCTAATAACTATAATACTCTGATATAGCCTTTTACTAGTATCTTTTCGAGATATTCTTCTAAGGTATCTAATTCCTTCTAGTTTAGCCCGTAAATTAGGAAGAATTTTAGGTGTATCCTTTCCTTTAGGGGTATCTCGTAATTATAGTATCGGTGTTTTAATAATCCGGTTTTTAGATTTTCGGTAAATAGTTTTCCGTATTTACGGTATTCTAGTAATACCTTAGCGAGTCTATCGTGATTACTTATTACTAGTCCTTTTTCTGCTTAGATAATCTAGTAGATTCCTTTAATAATATTAGTTACGCATTAGTGGTTATGCCGTCGCTGCTATCTTAAAGTCTTTCGTACTTCTTTCGCCTTAGTCCCCGATTTTTAGCGGCTATCTTAGTCTCCCTAAGGCTCTTTTATCGGTAAGTCTTTCTGCTATTTTTAACGGATATCGGGATCGGGTAAGGTTTCCTTTATAGTCTCCTACTTACTCTCTAATCTCCACCGGAGCTAGCTAAGCTTCTAGTCTATATCGGGATTCTATTCGTTAAACTATAGTTTACTAAGGATAATATCCTTATAACCTATATCGTATACATCAAACTTTATTATTCTAGTCTTATTCTGGATTTTAACCTAAAGGTGTATAGTCTCCTAGTTAATAATAACTTCTTCGTAGGACTAGTTCTTTCCCGTATACGGAGTAACCTTATACTCCTTTTCTGGGTGTTTTCTAACCTAGGGAATAGAGAACTTTCTCACGGCTACTAGTAAGATAAAGTTTCCTGCTACGCCTATATCTAATAGTGTGTTTATCTTATATTTATTAAGTCGTATTCTGATATAATAGTGCCCTATACTATTACGTGTTATAGAGTATATCTATCAAGTACCTCTCGTATACTCCTAGCGATAGTATACTCCTAGTTTTTTGCCTGTTTAGCTCGGTATTCGAGGGATATTTCCTTATCTAAGAACCTATACTGGATTAAGAGCCGTTCTATCTATCGTAGGCGCTTATCGAGGGTCTAGAAGCGTGACTCCTAAGCTCCTTAGTCTTATTCTAGTTATCGGATTTTCTTAGAAGCGTATACTACGTAGCTAGTAGTATTATATTTATCTAACCGGTACCCGTAGTAATTATACCTAAGTGGTTAATCGTCCGATCCTTATAGGCTTATTATTAGGTCGGTAAGAGTGTCTCGGTTTTTCTAAGCGCGGTAAGGTTATTAATATATAGTTTACTGCTATTCCCCACTAGTATTCGTGGGTGTCCTGCGGTAGGCGTTATCGAAGTTAAGTTTAGTGAAACGAACTTAGTAGGTCTATCTAAGGGGTTCTTCCGTGAGCTAGTCGAGTATCCATAGCTGGATAGTTTCCTCCTTAATTAGGTCGGCTGCTTCTATAGGTTAATACTAGAAGTTCGTGTTATTATCCGGGGTTCTGTCGGACTCCGTTTCCTAATCTTACTCTTTAAGTTTAGCGATTCTCCCTCAGGTACGATCTCCTTCCTTCTGGATTTCTAAGATCTGCTTCTGCCTCTTAGCTTCTTCTTTCGTCTATCCGTATTTTTTAAGGATTTCTGCGATAGTTTATAAAGCTAGTTTATCCTTATCCTAGTCAGGGATCTTAAGGCTATAGTCGTTATCGTACTCGTTACTAGATACTATAGCGAGTATCTTCTAGGGTCTTTTAGGGTAATACCTAGCTCCGTCTTTCCCTAATTAGTGTGCTAGATAATAGTTATTATAGCAGGTTACCTAATAGAGGTTAACGTATAGTATTTTATCCCTATAAATTTCCAGGTATCTAATAGCGTTAATTTCCTTCTAGGGTCTTTCTTTCTTAATCGTATTTACTTATCGTTACGGTCGTTCTTTCTTAGGCTTATAATAGTCGTGTACGTAGTAACCTAGCCTATTATAGTTATAATACTTAACTTTCGTTATATCCTTTTTACCCTGCTTATCGCTTTATCGGTTAATATTATTAAGCTTTATAGGTCTACTATAGTATCTATATAAGATATTTCCGAACTAGTATAGGTGTAATTATTTCTTCTTCGAATTAGCTATATAAAACGGAACGCTTATTTAATACTTCTTCTAATAGCGTTATTTATAGTTCTAGTTATCGATACGAATTACTATCGCGGTATATTCGCTAAACGTCTTAGGTTAGTCTAATCGGTATAGTTTATCCTTTACTTCTTCCTTAAGTCCTTAGTAGTACTGATTTATAAGGGGTTTATCCGGGTAACTAAGCTTTAATAAGATTTACTAGAATCTTATAGTATAGTCAGTAGCTAACTTAGTCTAATATAGCTAGCTTAGTTATTCGGCCGTGACTCGTTCCTTATCGGGCTAGCCAAAGATAGCGTTAAGTCTTTTAACGAAGACGTCGAAGTTCTCGAAGATTACCGTGGTCCCGGGCTTCCTTAGGATCTTTATTCCTATATTCTCTAGGTAGTCTTTATAGATAGACTTAAACTATTCGTGCGTATCTCCTATAAGGAGTGCCGCGGTATAGAGTACCTTAGTTTCTTCCGTACGGATACTATCCTAGTAGAATAGGAGGTAGCCTTTAAGCTAAGTAATAAAGCTCTAAAGCTATCCCCGAGTCCCGTTATACTTAGGGGGTATAGGGTATCTATACTTAGCCCCGATTTTAGGATAGTTTAACTAAGCTCTTAGGGTCGTATTCTCCCCCTAAAGCTAAGTGATTATATCGCGAATCTGCTAAAAGTCGTTACTTCCTTTAGTGGTAGTGGTAAGCGTCGCGGTGCTTATAGCGTTCGTGGTACGGTTATTATTCGATATATTAGAAGAGTGGTTACTAGCTACTTTATCGTCTTATTAAGGTTATTCTAGTCCTTCCTCTTCGTCGGAGGAACTGGATTCTTCAGACGATGATTCTTCTTCAGATAAAGTGACTTCTTCTTCCTTAGGCGAAGTAGCTTCTGCTTCGGGCGTACTGCTTATTAGCTATTAAGGTTAGCTTACCGAATAGGATCGATTAAAATATTACGACGGCTTCTGGTCCTTTATAGTATAGCGGATGATAGGGGACTAGTGTTGGGGTTTTAGTTTAAAATAAGAAGAGGATATTAACTAAAGAGCAGTAACTATTATTCGTAGTGTTTAGTCGTAGTTACGTCGTAAAGACTAGGCGTTTTCTTTATAAGGTAGAGTTAAGCGTAGACTAATAGTCTAGGTAAAGACTTAGATTAATCGATATCTTATTCTCTAGTAGAAGTAAGACCTAGGATACTTTAGTTTATATAGTAATAGCGCCTCCTTACCCGTAGTGATTATTCCTTGTGTGGTCGCTATGCCTAGGTGATTCTGTCGTGACCGATTACTTATTAGTCACTTCGTCGGAGTGATCGACCCCGGTCCGTCCCGGACGGTATACTAAGTACCTCCGTACCTAGTGACACGTAACTTGGCACGTGACTTCTCGAGTCACCCTATGCTGCCCCCCGTCTAGGGCCGTCCCGTGGGATATACGCTAGTATACCCATAGGGTTGGTCTATGTTCGGCGGCCGGCCGTAATAAGCGTACCCTATATATATTATAGCTTATACTATAATATTACTAGGGTACCCCGTAATATATACTAGTATTCGTAGTAGAATCTAGGCCGTATTATTTTAACTATAAGACTAATAAGTACTTTATAGTAAAAAGGGTATATTATTATTAGGCTAAGCTAAATTTAGTATATTTATAAGGCTTAGAATATTATATAATACGTCTACGGCGTATTATAGAAACCGCCCCTTATAGGGGTATACTATAAGAACCGCGTTCTACGGGGGTATACCGCGGATACTAGGTATAATAGGGGTATACTATAAGAACCGCGTTCCACGGAGGTATACCGCGGATACTAGGTATTATAGGGGTATACCGTAAGAACCGCGTTCTACGGGGGTATACGGCAGATACTAGGTATTATAAGGGTATACCGTAAAAACCGCGTTCTACGGGGGTATACGGCAGATACTAGGTATAATAGGGGTATACTTTAAGAACTGCGTTCCACGGAGGTATACCATAAAACCGATATATTATAAAGGTACTTAGTAGGAACTAGGTATTTATAGGCCACGGTAAGGAAGCTAGAGTATCTCCGGGGTTCTCTTATATATATATTAGTTTAGGGCTTCGCTACTTAGGTAGATAAAGATATCTTTATTATACCTTATTTACTATAGTAAAGGTTATCCTTTATATTCTAAGTTCTCTAGGTCTAATAATACTAGCTAATTAAAGATATACCTAGATAAGGTATATTAGTATTGAGGTATATCTTTAGCTAGCTAGTATTATTAGACCTAGGGATTCTAGGATTCAAGGGGTAGCCTTTACTATAGTAAATAAGGTATAATAAAGATATCTTTATCTACCTAAGTAGCGAAGCCCTAAACTAATATATCTATAGGGTAACCTAGGGGACATTTTAGTTTCCTTATTACGGCCTAGTAATACGTAGTTCTTACTAAGTACTTTTATAGTATATCGATTTTATAGTATACCCTTATAAACTAATATTCTTATTATATATACCCTTATAAAACCGGGTTTTTATGCTATACCCCTATAAAACACGGTTTTTATACGTCTATATAATATTTATAGTATACCGTATATGTATTATTAGCTATACTATTACTATAAAAGGACTATAACAGGATTATAAAAGGAATACTTATAAGATAATATATTATAATACCTATTATACCCTTTATATACCAAATTCGGCGACTAAATCCTATACCTTTATTAATAGGGTACGGCTATAGCTATACCCGGAAGGTAACGCCTAAAAGATCGCCCGTCTTAAGAATAAGGCCGCTGTATTCAAACGCTTTTTAGCTTATAGACTATTAGTATAGAGCTATATTATAATACTAAAAACAGAGTACTTACTATTATAATATAAAGATAGCTAGCGGCCTTTATTAATATATAGACTATATAGATATATATAAGGCGCTATTACTACTTTCTACTAGCTAGGGGGACTTATTAACTTATTAGACCTAACTACTCTAACGCCCTAGTAATACTATTATAGTATAAAAATAGCTTATAGTCTTATACGGATATCTACTATTAGTACACTAAAAGTATATAGTACTAGTACGTATAGTATTAGTATATACTTAGGCACTTACTATAGTATAAGTAACTACTTTATACTAGCCGGTATAATACTATCTTAATATTATTATAGTTAATATATAGTATATTATGGATTATACGTTATTTATGATAACGATTATTATTATTATTATTATTATTATTACTTCTACTATTATCCTACCTAATTAGCCTTATATTATTATAGCGCTCCTATAAACTATATACTAAAGAATTATATAAAGAAAAGAATAAAGGGGAATTAGAGTACTAAAAGATACTATTATTAGTATACTATAATAATAGTAAGCTTATAGAACCGTAAATAGGAATATAATATATAGATAATCTATAATAAGCTTTATAGTATTATAAAAAAGACGCAGGAATAATAAAACAATCTTATTAGTTATTAATTATTTTACGGTTATAGGCGGAGCCTTACTCTACTTACCTATTACCCGATATAGTAGGCACCTACCTCTTAATAGAGGTAGGATAGCCTACCTTACCTATCTTTTCTATTAATTAAACGGAAAGAATAATAAAGGCGACCCCTAAGGATATAAGGAGACCGAGTATAAAGTACCGTGGCTATTATATAGCGGAGATACTATAATACTCTTATAGCCTTTACTCCTTTATTAGTAATTAGCCTAGGCTAATCTAAACTATGATCTATTACCTTTTCTATTAGCTAATAGTCTAAAAGTATAATCTAGATATATAATAAGGATTAACCGGTATTATATTAGCCTTATAATAGTATTATTCTAATTAAGGAAAAGTATAAAGGTTTTCCCCGGGTTTTTTACTTTATAGCTACTTAAGAATACTATATAGCCTAAATAGGCTTTTATAGACTAGATAGAATAGCGGAGTAAGATAGATAATAATAATAATAATACTACCTATAAAAAGGTAAATAGCTTAAAAAGTATATATATATATATATAAGTATAAAATAAGGTTTATATATAAGTATACTAGTAGTATATATAAGTTTAAATATGAGCTTTTATAGGTTTATTTAGAGCTAAATCCATTTTAATATATAATATATAGTTTTACTATATATATAAGATATTTCTACCTAATAAGCTATTATTTAAACTTTTAATATATATATCTAAGATATTAAAAAGCTTTAATATAAAGATTAAAACTCTTTAATATAACTATTAAAATACTTTGGTATTATAAATTAAACTACTTAATATAGAAGTTAGAATTATTTAACTAAAGTATTATAATAAGTTATCTTAAAGCGTATAGTTATTTTAAAGAGGTATTATTATACTATTATATATATTATATTATATTTATGTATACTTTAAAAAATTAATACACTATTACTATTATATAGGATAAGTTTAGTATATTTAAGTATACTACTAACTATATATTACTTTATACTATTAAGTTATATAGGCACTTTATAATTATATATTATTTTTACAATTTTAATTTATAATATAATATTCATTTCCTCGTGGCTTTTATTATTTAAAAATAAAAGTAAACCTTACTTATTTATAAGGTTATTATTCCGACTCCTCTAAAGTAGGAGTACGGCCCCGTGGCTAGGAGATAGACCGGCTAGCCTCTAACTAAACACGAAGGCTACGCGCCTTCCTCTCCGCGGCGCCTAAGCCGCTCTCAGGATAGCGAAAGCTTACCTAAACTAAGTATCTATTATCCCTCTAGTAAGGGGGGTAAGTCTCCCTATACTAGAGACGATAAAAACCATAGAGCTAACCCAGAGTATATCTAGCTACCTCTTTTATTTTATTGTAGTTATACTATTATAATATTAGTAGAGGATATATATAGAGAAAGCAGGTAATATATATACTACCGTCGCCCTTTATAGGGGCGTATAGGAGTATACTAGTATAACGATAAGCTATACTCTTAGTATCTAAAGAGTAACTTCTTTATTATAGATAAGAGCGTATAGGCGTCGGTAAAATCCTAGTATTAGTATTAGTATAACTACTAATATATTAAGCTATTACACGGATCTAATATACGTGTAGCCTCCTAGTTATTAGCCGAACATAATATACCCTTTACCGCCGCCGCCGATATTAGTGCGTAAGACTATTTAAGATACTTCTTAAGCGAGCTTATAGTGGAGTAGGTAATCGTCTATTTTATTATTAGAAACTATTTAATTATCTTAGAGAACTATAGGGGAATATTTATAATATAGCATAAGCGACTATCCTTAACCTCGTAACGATAGTAGATCTCTCCTGCCGTCACCTTTACTTAACTCTCCTAGATACTATTAGAATTAATCCTAAATCGATCCTGAATTAAATCTAAATAGTAACTTATATCGTTCGTCTTATAGCCTAGGAGTCCTGCGCGACGACCTTACTTATTATTAAGATACCACTAACATTTAGCGGTTTAGGAGTATTTTTTCGCTATAGCGAAAAATATAAGTAATCGAGATAATAAACTAAAGAGTAATTGATGATAAAAAGTGATAGGTATATATAAAGTTAATAAGGTTATGATTATAGATTTATTTATTACTATAAAGTGTAAACTAAAGAACATAATTATAATCTAGCGTTATTATAATTAAGTTACGGAAGCGATTTAGATTTATTTAGGCAGTGATTATTATTACTAGGCTCTTAGCCCGATATATCACGTGATCTGGCTATTATATCCGGAAAACTACCGGAATAGGTCCTGAAACGGTCCTGAAATAATCCAGTTTTAATTCCTTATAGTTATTATTATAGTAGCGATTTAATTTCCCTTCGCTATTATTCCCGCTAACCTTACCCGACTATTAGTATAGGCTTAGCGATTAATAGTCGGGCGAGAAGTAAAGGCTATAGTAATAGTTAGGTTAGATCAGATCTACGCTAATAGGGGGGCAATAGTTAGGTTAGCAGGGGGGGTAATAGTTAGTTGAGCTGTAACCTTAAAGATGGGGGATCTGTTGAATAGACCGTAGTTTTACGGTTACGTAACGGGCACGGATTTGACCGAAGGATTATAACCTCGGTAATCCGGGCGGATACCTGCAGAATCTTTACTATAGAGATTACGGTCTGAGCAGTTCCCCGATAGTCCTGCCTTGTTAGAATTTAAATATAATAATCTTAATTAATTTTTAATCCTATTTTGAATATTCCAGTTATGCTGTATCTAATAATTAAGAGTCTTACTTACTAAGTAACGATATACTCTTTTACCTACCCTACTACTATTAGGAGCTATACTAGCCGAACTAGTATAGTAAACCAAGAACTCTTTATAATCCGACTAAAAGAACTATTTTAATAACCTACCTTCGGCAAGATAAATAAAACTAACCCTATAGTCTATCACACCTATAACGACTAGGAGCTTTAGCGCCGCCGCTATAAATTAGTAGCTTAATTTACCCTTTAATTTTGACCCCATTTTTGACGGTTCCAGTTACGCTGTATCTGACAGTGGCCTGTGCTTCCCGCCTCCGCTTCCATTCCCCTTCTCGAATGTCAACAACTGAACCCTCGTATGGAATGCGGACGTACGTAATTACTTCGTACATCCCACGCCCGTGCCTTTTCCCCATTCCAAAAAAAAACCCCAAGTCCTCTCTCTAGTCGCCGTCATCCTCCAAACCTTCCCCCAGCCGCAAAACAAGCGAACGGCGAACACCGACGACACAACCACATTAACGGGACATGAATCATCTTTAAAGCATCAGCCTTCTGTTTGTTTGCGAATGTGTCACCGGCGTGAACACGCGCGGTAGGGCTGCTCGCCCACCTCCACGACGACTTGAATGCCGTGGTCCCTCTCACGACTTTCGTAACACCACACCTGGCATCAGTATCCAGTGTCCGGTTTCATCGACTCCCTCCCATCTTCATCATCATCGTCATCGCGGCTTTACGATACAACTCTAACGTGTATTCCCATCCCCTCACCGACCTGTGTTGGATTTTGGTGAGAGAATTTTTGGATCCCCCACAGCCGACCTCCTGGACACTCGGTTCCCCGATACAGTTCCATCATGGCTCGTCCCAGGTTACCGTTGTTATACGGCGTGTTCCAATTCTGCTGTCGCCTGGTCCTCGTCGTCATCGAAGTCTGCGCCCTCGCATCCCTCATCACTCTTTCCCGCTATGGGGAGAGCCTGCCTATAGGCTATGTAGCCGTACGTCCGCCGGCCGGCCCCCGTCCCGCTTCTGTTTCCTTTTCCATCACGGCACCGCTCGATCTGCATTATAGATTTCGTTCAAAAATTGACCATTCGTGCCAGGTTCTCTTCGGTATCCTCTTCTCCATGGCCGAAATGGTCACCCTCGCCAACTCGACGCACCAAATCCCCCGTTTCCGCACCGGCATCCTCGTGATACTGGACCTCGTGCTCTGCGCCCTCGGCATGGTCTCCTTCTTCTACTTCATGATCAGCTGCCGCTGGCGCCCCGAGCAAGGCGCCGGCTGGCCCCGACACGACCCGTACCGCGACGAAAAAACCGTTTGGGCGCCCTGGTACGCCTGGCTCCAGCTCGCCGCTGCGCTCCTCCACTTCGTCTACATGATGATGCACTGCGTCGATGCGTGCCGTCAGTCGTCCCGGGATCGGAGGAGACACGAGAGGCGGCGGCATACGCATCGGGTGCAATGGGGTTATTGAGGCGTCGCTGCCTATCTCGGGGGAGCGGAATATGCTGCGGTTATATTAAGGGGATTTAAATGGGAGTTTCGTTGGATGTTTCTGCGGTCGTTTCCCAGGACAGAAGGTGGGCGGCGTGGCGCACGGAGTTTCTGATCCCCGGGGGTTTTTTGTCTTTTCTTTTTTTCTTCTTCTTTTGGCGCTGTTTTCGTTTCGCCATAAATCACTGAAGATATCATCATGGACAGGAACGTGACATAACGATAGAAAAGGAATGGGAAAGTGCAGGGTGGACTGGTAGTCCTTGTCTGCATCCATACCGACCAGCGAGTTCTCAACGATATTTGGACACTGCACGGGCGCCAGAGTCGGTTTATGTGTCTTTACAAGCCGTAAAGTCGCCTAGGAAACTTGCTTTGACAGCAAACGTTATTATATTTTGGTTGTATGGGGAAACGAAGAAGCAGAGGAATATTCCATCTCACCAGCCTCGGAGCGATTTGTCATTAGCCTCAGGTGGCTCCCGGGTGGTATCGCGCTGGCGTCAGGTACGGGCACTACGTGTACTAGAATGGCTTTAGCCTGTGCGGGCGTGCCGTACTCCGTACACTACCTTACCTTCCAATCTACGGAGTAGGGTGGTACAAGTAATTACACCACCGCCTTCCAGAACACGACGTTGGTGAGGCTTATTGGATATTTAGATATGGTAGATTGTGTATCGCAATCGGGAACATGTGAAGAGAAAACCACCCCCAAGGAGCGAAAAGTCTCAAGAAAAAGAGAGGTCGGGCGCATAGACCTCTATATCATGGGCGGAAAGTGGTAGCATGTCACCCGATGTCCCGGGATACGATCCAGTCAATTAAGCTCACGGACATTGCGACGGTCCCGAGACCCTGAACCCTTCCGATATGACGGAAAGCTTCCGTTAACATAGATCCGTAAGGATCATTGGCGGCAGATCGGCCGCTGTCGTGATCTGATCTAGGGGGGAACTTAAATTATGTTCGATGGAAATCGTACGAGGCACGCGGGTTGGTTTGAGGGCAGCGGAGCCTCTTCATAGAAGACGGCCGGCACCGGCATCGGTCTACACCTGAATGCGGAGCGTTGATACGGAATAGTGACCGTTCCGGTTCAATACCTTGCAGGACCGGTCCGTGAACAATGATCGGGTCGATCAGTGCGTATTTAACTTGCAGCCCTTAATATATCACGCAGTATTAGTTCGCGAGTCATGGATATTTCCTCTATAAGGTACTTACCTGTATCGCTGGGGACTAAGGCGACGGGAAGATATAGCGTCGCAATCGGGAGAGCTAAAGTCGAGTCTCTTAATGATCATGAGCCGTGCTACGTCAATCAACTGGAAAGGGCCAAAAGGGGAACAAAGGATGTTAGATTCCCGCCGTCATCCCGCCGAGACAATCCGAGTTCTCCGTTCACTACCTAGGTGCCATTGACGGTCTGTCTTGTTGTGACCTTGGGGATGATATCATTCGGTGGTAGGTACCTACACGCGTAGAATGGGGTGGAAGGGCCTGTTCAGCCCCGGAAGAATCAACATATTATCCGGCAGTCGATTGAGACCACGAGGGCAGTGGCAGCAGCGCGTGTCCGCTGCAACCAGACCGCCAAGATCTATTATTTAAAGACTCAGATTCACTGTGCGGAAGCCATCACTTTTCTTGGTATTCTCTCGAGGAACGAGTAGGTATATAAGGCGTGCAGCAGGTTGTATGACCAACTGGGGGCAACCCATTGCGACTGAAATGTTTCTTCCTGCAAAGCCACCGATAAGGCGAGCGCACGGGCCACAAGCGCATGTGTGGCGCTTGTGGCCCGTGCACCCAGGCTGACCTTGACCATTCGACGGCAAATGAGTCCCTACCTTATTGAGAACGATGTTGGTTTGCAGGTTCGGCAAAAGATCAGGAAGTGTTGGGTTCAAGGACGGAGGAACGAAGGAACTAGAGCTGGGTCCATTTTTCCTTGGACATTATTACATCATCAGGCGGCTGATACACCAAGGTGAGGACGGGAATTCTGGCAAGCTTCCTGTCGCACGTCAAAATAGCACTTATATGATTAACTTGATGGAGCAGAAATCCCGTGTGTGTGTATTATGTTAAGTTATATCTATAGGAGTCTCTTATGCCCTTAATTTGGGTGGTGAAGACTCTATTATAGGTACTATATCATTTAGATCATATCCAGTCTTCTCCGGTATCCGCCCCTATTATATCCTAATACCCGAGGTCCCCGAGATCTAAAGCCCTTAGTTAGGTATAGATCCCGTAAGGACTATATCGTGGTCTATATACCTATACGGGTGCCCTTAGTTAAGGTGGGTTCGTGCTTCGTTTCAAAGACCGGAAACTTTCTTTCCTCTGCCAAACCCTGAATTCTCACAATAGCTTACGAGGATGTCTTTCGTACTATCCGATGTTGATATTTCTAATGCCGAGAGTCTCTCACGGTATGTTGAGGTTCCCGCAATATGGAATACACCCCTGTTCCGGGTAATGTTTCCTTCCGCAGAGAACATGCACGAAACCGAAAGGGATGAAGTGGTCCGCTGGTACGCCGATATGTTAAGAGATGCGCCGAAAAATCGAGCAGAAACCTTTCTCCAGGCTTTTATTGATGGAATCCCTGTTGGGCTCTGTGCCTGGACTACTATCGAACGACGTCGAGAGATGGAGAGCGCTGGGCAGCTTTCCAAAGATCCCTCCCGACGAAGTGCGAATACGAAAAACTGGCTTCCATTGACTCTGGATGTGGATGGCTGGCTTTCTCTGTCAAAAGAATTGAAGATGGAGCGTGAGCGGATCCTAAAGGATCTTGATAATATTTGCCGTATGTTGACTCTACTGAACGATCGAGTGGCGTGCTGATATATGAATTCTAGGCTTGACTATCATGTCGGTGAATCCGGACCATCAGCGGCGAGGGATTGGCTCGGCGTTCATGCAGCGGATTTGTGGAGAGATAAACTTGCATGGACGGCACGCATTTGTGCTGGCAGCACCTGAAGGTGTCCCACTGTATGCCAAGTTTGGCTTCAAAGTCATCGGCCATGTCGACTCTCCCCATGGCATGATCTCAAGCATGTTTCGGCCATCCCGCAATCGCACAACGTCATCGACGGCGCCCATCCGTTAGCGAAGCGACGAGGAGTCTCCTCCATCGATGTCTATCCCAAGATGCAGAGACCCGGCGAGCTCAATTTGTTACACAGTCTGAAAAGCAAGGGCAGCAGCTCACGGCCAGTTCATCAAGACCTATCCGCATCCGATAATGCTGACCCCGACCCAGCTACAGAGCGAAACTCCTCCGTCAGGGCGCGATTGGATTTTCGGGGACACTCTGTCATCTAACGGCAGCGGAGAATCGGGCGTTTCCAGCGGCCCTGTTCGCACCGACCCCGGCGCGGCGACAGCACCCCGGAGTTTTAACTGCCCCTCCGATTCGGAACCTGGTGGGGTGGGCAGTGTGATCAGTAAGTTTACCGAGCCACGCGACGAGAACGGGTCATTCCTAGCGCCGGCTGCTCGGTCTCACCTACAGTTGCTTGGCACAGGGCGCAGGGGCACTTTGTCGTCTGATGTCGGTCCTGGCGTTTGCGACGGTAGTGCAGAATTAGGAATGGACGACTTTGGTGAATGGGCCGAATATTACAATGCTGCCTGCGACGAGGAGAGAACAGAGGACCAGCCCACTCAGAAATTTGCGCCGGTGACGCCACAGCATGCAGAGCCTTGGGCGTCTTTTCCACACCAAGACGGTGAAGGGGTCATTCACAATCAAGCCATAAAGTAGATAATTCCAGGACGTTTGATATCTCTCTTTTCACAAACTTTTTCATTTGGGTTAAATAGGCAGCGCGGGGCCAATGTCTTGAGGAACGAAAGGTTCTTTGCAAATTGATCGATTGGGACGTTACGTGTGGACTGGGCTTTAGCCCTTATTCGGGTGTACTAGCATATGAAGCGAGCGAGCGACCGAGACAACTCACAGCCTTCAACACCTAGCATAAAGCCTGCTTGAGAACGAGACTCTACCATGGCTGATTCCAAACCCCCATGGGATGGTTCATCTCAAACCAACTTTCGCGGGGTGACGGCGAGCGGCGTATCTTTACCATCATCTTCTGTCGTTCCGCCTTCTCCTTCTCCCGATCGCGCCAGATGCCGACGAACTCGAACACTTCCGGAGCAGTGGGCGGGGGAGCTGTAGAGCTTGCACCGTAAGGCTTCATGAACACCATTTCCCGAGAGACCCTCAGCTTCAGGTAACCGTTGCCGATGAACATAAACGACAGCTCATACTTGCCATCGCAGCTCTTCACCTTGACAACCCTCCGGCTCGCGCGGTTCGGAGGGCGGAACGGCCCAAAGCTGCAGTTGGCATTCGCATCGAGATACACGTCTCCACCATGTCAGTCTCGCCGCCGGGCTTCTGTTTGGTCAGACGGGGATTATCTGTGCCGTCGTCCGTGCCGTCGAGGTTGTAAAAGTCAACCCGTTTGGTCGCATAGAAATCGGAGTAGAAATGGTTGATATGATTGCTGCAGAACAGCCTAAACCCCTGGCCCCCAAGTGATTCGATAGGGATAGTCTTGTGTTCCTTCTCGGCCTTCCTGAAAGATCCGTATGCGGCACGAACCTCCTCTTCCTTAGTCCTCTCAATTTGTTGTTCTGGGTCTTTCTCCTTCCGCTCCCGCAGCTTCTCCCACTTCCTTTCCTCGCGCTCTTCTTTCAGCTCGTAGTAGTCGTCGGCGTCAGATCCGTCGTACGATCTCTCCGACTCGTCGTCCATATCATCGCCGTCCTCAAACTGGCAGTCGCACTCGGGGTCCCTGCCGCGGCACTCGCAGTCCTCCCCCTCCTCCTCCTTGAGCTGCTCGGCATCGTCTCTCTGTTCGTTGTCCTCTTCCAGCTCTGAAAGATCCTCATCAAAGTCGTAGCATTCCATTCTCTGTCGTCGTTAAATCTGCCAGCCTGGACTCGATAACACCATGACGGGAGAATGCGGCTGTCTCTCTGTGCGCGAGACTTTTCAACGCGCGAGGGCCCTGCCCGTAGAGGATCGGCCTGCTTCGCAAGCTTGCCCATCGTCGTTGATGGCCAGAGCTGCTTCCTGTTCGGTTGTGCCTTGAGGAACGAAAGGTTCTTCCTTCCGCGCCATCCTTCGTAAACTCGGCCCGCCAAACGGTCCGTGCGAGATACCTGCCCCACAATCTCCACCACGATCTCTGCGCCATTTTTCTTTTTGGTGAGCCACCGCGCGCGCCACGGCAATATGCAGCCCCACTCAGCCGGCCCAGCTTTGCAATCGCAAGGGTCTATAAAATATTCAAAAGCCAACGGGTCGAGGACGACCTCGCGATCGACTGCTCTACTGTGCGGCTCCAGGCGGTGCCACCGTGGAAGGTCTTTCGCAACGAAGGGTGCTTCGGAGACGGTTTCGAGGACATTATAGAAGACGGAGGAGATGAAATACCCTGGTCTGATAGTGATATTTACCGCAAAGTGCGTTTTAAACTACAAGAAAACGGGTGACGGGACATACATCACAGGCACCGCATCTCCCAAGAGCGGGTTTGGGACGCGATGGAACACGACATTCGGCGGCGATACGCAGATGTGTGGTACTTGTGCTGCGGGGGTGAGGGCTGGAATACGTTTATGCGCGCTTCCTTGTGTTCCGTTATTGGCTTCAAATTCTCTTTCTGCGTCTGCTTACCGACTTCCTGTAAGAAGCTCGTTACCTTTGAGGCTGATTCGTGACAACAGGCACCCACGCCGTATAAAGCCGAGTGTTGTCGCGATCGAGAAGAACGTTGAAATGTTCGTCGGCTGTGTGACGAGGCCTATGGCATTTCATGGTGGCCGATGACTTGCTCTCCCTGCTGGGCTATCGACAGCCGCTGCCGAACCGTGTCTATTCAGAATTAAGGAAAATCTCCGGGTTAACGCGGCTCGGCGCATTCCGCCAATGACGTCATGGCTCCGCTGTCGACTCGGGAGTTTAAAGGGAAAACTCTGAAGTTGCCCTCTATCGTTAAGAGGTATCGTATCAGTACTTCATAGTATTACTTTACTGACCGTCTGCGGAACCCTATTTTTACTAAGACAATTACGGAGATAATACTCTGTACTCACCTATAACGTATTAACGTACGGAGTCAAATGAAATTTCCGTTTATTATTTTTGTTTTTGTTTTAATTTTTTTTTTTTTTTTTATATATACTTTTCTTCTGCCTTTTCTCTTCCGCCGGGGCCCCGATATGGCATGCCGGGACGGGGTGGCTTGTTTAGCCAAGACGCCACACCACTGGTTAGTCTACGTTGTACGTTGTACATAGGACCGCCCCCACTGTGATGGGGAACTGTTGAATTGACGGGAGTATGCTTACAGGGAGCGTTGATTCAGGAAATGTATGATTGTATTATCTATAAAAGAGAAAGAAAAAGGGGGCGGGTATATATGTCCTAAATATATCTACTACCTTCTAAGCGAGGATAGTAGGGCACTTCTAACTAATAGGAGAGTATTATACCGTGGCTTACGTGATAGAATATAATATACCCTTTAATTATTACGCCGTGATTAGCGGAACGATTACTTAGCCTAACCTTAACCTAGCCTTATTTTTAACCTTAAAACAGTCTTAAAGGGCTATATAATACCCTTAATATCGAGTTAAAAGGCAGGAATAAAAGCTATAAAATAATAATATTATTATTATTTATTACGCTATTCTCGCTTAGCTAAGCTAGGCTAGCCACCTAGGTAATAGTCCTTCTCTAATTCTCGAGGGAAAACCGTTAATAGATAAAAACCCTTACGCTCTTATTGTATAGGTAGTTCTATCGTGTATAGCCGCTACGGTATCGCTCTGCGGCCCCGTTTTTATCGCTATTCGAAAACCGGATCTTACCTCCGGGCTAATAGCTAATAGGGGTCGGCTAGTTAGTTTAGTAGGTGCTATATCGGTCGCACGCGCCCTCGGTACGCTATCGCCACGGTCCCTTACCGCCGTCCTTTCCTTTATTCCGGATCCAGCGAGGTTATTCTTCCCTCGCCGCGGTACCTTTTATACCCTCCCTCCCTTCTATAGGGGGGGGGGGGTACGCCTACCCCCCCTTACTCCTTCCTTTATTTATTATTTATTCTAAAACCTTCTTTATATACCTGCTATTTATAGTAGCCCTTATTTAGTTATATGCCTCCCTTACTCGCGCTGCGTAAGCTCTCCGGGGTAAGCGTTATAGTATAGGCCGGGCGTGGCTACCGTTCCCTAGAAGGCGTGGTGACTCGTAGGGCTAATCTGCCGCTCCCTTTTCTTATAACCCTCCCTCTTTTCCTCTCTTTTCCTCCTTTC